>NW_017307453.1:505784-508994 GCF_000935625.1 Nanorana parkeri | reverse complement strand
AAATAAAAAAAAAAAAAAAAAAAGCTCAGTTTTAATAGTAAGGGCAACCTAAATCACATTTGTGCTTTTAGAGTTTAACCATAGTTGTACATTAAAGCTTTCAATAGATTATTATAAGGAATGTAATACACATTTGAAAATCTATGTACCAAGATATATGTTTGAAGAAAAAATTGCAAATCAATCGTGATTTACAACTGGTTATAGAATAATTTAATTTGATATGTTCCCTATAAGAAAAGGGAGTACACCAAGTGAGAGCAATTCCCTAATTGCAAAAGAAATGATTGACAAAAATACTGCTACCATGTTTGTTAGTGCTCACGCCAACGTTTTTTTTCCCTTTTTAATCTCTTACCTGGGGCAATGTAAAGGAATTTTATACTGAAACAGTGAGTTTAAAGCTCAACTGCAGCCTTCTCCTTAGTCTTGCATAGTTGTACAGGCTCCTCTCCTGTACTGAAATGATGTACTCTGATTTCTCTTCTCACTGTGTCTATTAGAAGCTGCAACAAGAAGATAGATGCCACCTCATTTCCTGGAAGTCTACAAAGCATATGCATGTTACCTAGGATGGCCTGCATGCAATTTTAGCCTGCCAAGGCTAAATTAGCATGTTGATCAAAGGGGAAGGAGGAAAGTGGGAAGGTAAGGCAAAATATAAGCAGATTAAACTTCAGCTTTAAACTGAAAATTCAGTTAACTAATCAGTATTCAAGTATAGAATGTACACCTGCAAGAACTCAACAGCAACTCTTTCTGTGTGACCTGTTAGATTCAGAAAGTAGAATTCAGACACTGGCTGAGGTTACACAGGAGCTTTTCAGGCTTGTGATTTTCTTCAACTCATAACACTTTGATTCTATCAGACAAGATTATCTTCTCCCCAAAGAAGCGGTAAGTAGTTCCCTTGTCTGACAAGATCAGAGCTTTACCACTGACTTCCATGCTAAGATAATAGAACAATTGCCAACTCAGTCAGGAATTTGAACACTGCAATTTTCATTTACAAAAGACAAGAATGCAAATCTCTCATATGACCCTAGCCAAACAGAATTTTGTTGCTTGCCTTAAATAATCCACGTTGAGAGATTTGCAATTCCTCACAACATGCACAAACACTATGTAGTGTCTGCCACACAATAAAACACTGAGCTGGTTTAGCTCTGCAGTCCAAGCCAAAATACAAAGCTAAAAGAATCATAAAAACTTTACAATCCAATAGATGACCTATGTGACCCTGGCATTCCTAGATTATTTTCTGTGATCACCTTTGCAGATACAGTATCTAGTGTATGGATGCCATGAGGCCACCAGCGAACCTCAGTTATGCTTTCAACAAACAAAACTAGAGATCACTTGCAGTACTTTTATTGCCTGTTTTTTTTTTTTTTGCAACTACAGTGGGATTTTAATGCAAGTAAAAGAGCTTGTAAGAGACAAGAGAAAAGAAATACACAGAGGAGTAGACATAATAGACCTACAGCATGTACAAGAGATAAGAAGTAGGAAGCAAAGGCTATCATTACGTATAGCACTGGTTTGCTGTGTTAACATTATTCCAGCAGCATGAAGCTGTGCATCTCATGGGGCGTTTAGTGACTTCTACATGTGAACTGTGCCTATTCTATTTTATTTTTCATTCTGGTTGCAGCGAAGTAAATGATTGCTTAAAGTCCATTTCCATCTTTGTAAGTAATTAGCACTGTGTCAATGTAGAGGTGCAGTGGTGATATATATGTGTGCACATTTTCATGACTCACATTGCAGGCTTTCTTCATTTTTTTAATGACATTTTTATTAGGCCTGAATCTTAGAAGTTTAAGCTTTTCTCCACAGGAAATTCAGTCTGACACCAGGGTCGGATTGTAAAGCAAAGCTGCCCCCCTCTCTGTGAGTCTGTGTAACATGATCATTAAAACACCAGCTCTGCCTTTGCACACAATACACTGTCCTTGGGGGAGGGGGTTTGCCACTATGAATACTAAAGAATGGGGGTGGAGATTTCAGTTGTTATATACTCAGTTTGCTTGCACAGCACAGAGGCAGACATTTCCATGTGGATATGAAGAGGCAAGCTAACAAAAAATTTAGGTTTCGGTGTTCATATACAGCATCTGCATTTGCCTGCTGGCATATGTTTTCTGTTTAGATTGTACCGCACCACACCCTACTGCGATGTAAAAAGTACTGCATGCAGTACTTCTTTTCAGCACACCCAACCCCAACACAGTGGTGTGGAATTAGCCCATTTGAAAGAAGGCAAACGGTCTTGCCTAAAAAATGGCCAGCACATGCATCTGGTCTGAATCAGTCCTATCACCTTAAATTATAGGTAAGATCTATGAACCTGAGTTACTTACAGCTGAAATTCAGGCAAATATAAAATGGTACAAAAATATGATGTATTTTTTATGTAAGCTGTGTGAATACTTGAATTTGACCTGATATCATCCTCTGCAGTCCACTGTACATTAGAGCTCAGACTGACAAAGAAGTGAGCTCATCAGTGTGCTCCTTTTTCATTTCACTGGTGAAGGGAGAAGCCTAATTAAATTAACTGCAGCAGAGAAAAATCAAGTTCCTGCCCTCCTAACCAAGGTTGTGCTATATGGCAGGGCTGTGTAAAATCTCAGGACTGGATAGACAGATTTAGCACAGCTTTAACACAGCCTGAAGAAGAGTGGCCAGAAACACTGCTGTGTAACTATATCCATAACTTAATTTTAAAGAAGTAGTGGGAGAGTCCCAATACTGTGAGTTGGCGTGACACTGCAGGTGTCACATGCTGACTCTACAGATCGAGAGCTGAGCGTTCACGAATCGCTAATCACTCAGCTCACGGTCTTCTCCCTGCAGAAAATGGTGACTGTCAGTCAGCCCCCCGCAGGGATTCCCCCTCCCCTCTCTGTTCCTCCAGTTCTCATTGGAGGGACAGACAGGGGAGGGGGCGGGCACATCTGGCTCTAGAGAGATAAAGCCAGCTGTTGATCAGGCAGTGCTGTGGACCCTGACAATCGGGCTGCAGCACAGCTCTAAACGGTCAGCAAATAGTGGGCAGTAGCCAGCTAGATGTTGACGTTGGGTCACAGGAAAATAGTATATATACTACTTTGACCCAAAAGAGGACTAAAACCAAAAAAAAAAAAGTTTGGCTTTATTTCTTTTTTAAGTGTAAAACCTGTGTTTAAAAAAAAAAAAAGCTTTCCG
>NW_017307453.1:484638-505405 GCF_000935625.1 Nanorana parkeri | reverse complement strand
AAAAAAGCTTTCCGATTTTTACAATTATTGTCAGTTAAGTGATTGTATTTAAACAAAATAAAAGTAACTTCCTGCTCACATTTAGAAAGTGTCTAAATTGCAAAGGTGCCCGCTGAAACAGAAGGATCAGCTGATTTCAGCAGACCTGGGCAAGTCTGATGATATGAGTATGCATTCATTTTCAAGAAATATGATCTGATATTCTTGAATGCCAATATCTTTGTTTCCCTTTAAAAAAAATAAAAGCGTTATAAAATTCGATCGCAAAGCTATTTCTGGTAGATCGCAATCGCTAGTTCAATTTGGCTGCTCTGTTTATCTGGTACAAAAGATCCGCACACACCGGAATTAGATGACCCCTTTTTACAATCGCAATCGGACCTACCCTGTGTTCTGTTGCGGGAGGTGCGTCGTTGCGGGGCCATTCTTTGGTAGATCCCATTGAGCCTGTCATACAAAAAGTAGATCTTCGCACACAAAATTGTTGGCACCCCTGATTTAGATGGACAATTAGGTTGCTGCAGTCAAACATTGCTGAACGCTGATAAACACTGCATCTAGATGCAGCCGCACTCCGTACTATGGCCGCATTCAGACTGGACAGTTAGCTGTGTCCAGTTTGTGTGGGGCCTGAGAACCCCGGTCAGAGGCCATAGTTGTATGTAGCCACTCATATGAATGGTTACATGCAAACAGCAGAGGCGCCGGCTATTGTTTTTTACAGTAAACAAATCTGGTTAAGGCTGTTCTCACATATTGTTCATGAGGACAAAATTTATCTGCCGGCAAGAATCTGCGATTTTTGCTAGCATTGAAGTTAATCAGCTATAAGAGCCTTTTGACTATTTTACATGTATTATGTAACAATAAACTTCAGTTTTCAGTTCAATTAAAATCTTAAAGCATAGTATTAACAGGGTTTGTACAAGCTGCCAATCAATAAACCAACCAAAAAAAGACAAGCATAGTAAAATAATGGCAGGCTTTTTTTTACATAGTTACATAGTATTTGAGGTTGAATAAAGACACAGGTACATCAAGTCCAACCTATTGCGTGTATGCAGGTGATTCTGCATGTGTATGCGTGTGTATGAGTCCCTGTCTGATCTTTTTCTTAAGTGTACCTGTACGTTACAGTCTCTGAGGAAATTGTCCAAATGCTTTTTGAATAATTCAACACTCTCAGCTGAAATCACTGCTTGCGGCAGCGAGTTCCAGACCTTAACTGCTCTAACTGAGAAGAAGCCCCTACGCCCCTTGTGGTTAAATCTTTTCTCCACCAATTTTAGGTGGTAGCCTCTAGTCTTTGTTTACCGTAAAAAGTTTATTGTTGATGTTGCCATCACCATTGAACATCTTGTACATCAAAATCATATACCTCCTTAATCTCCTCACTTCCAGCGTGAACATGTTTAAATTTAGTAACCTTGTCTCATAGCTTTGGTCCTCCATTCCCTTAATTAGTTTGGTTGCCCTTTTCTGGACTCTTTCCAGCTCAAGTTCCACCTGGTGACCAAAACTGGACTGCATACTCCAGATGAGGCCGAGCCAGCGATCTGTAAAGTGGCAAAATTATAGATTTGTCTCAACAGTACATTCCCTTTTTAATACAAGACAGTAGTCTGCTTGTTTTGTTTGCAGCAGCCTAGCATTGCAAGCTATTATTCAATCTGTGGTCTACAATGACCCCCAGATCCTTTTCCATTTCTTCCCATTAATGTGTATTTCGCGTGCCTATTTTTAACCCCAAAGTGCATTACTTTACATTTATCGACATTAAATCTCATCTGGCATATAGTTGAACACTCCCCTATTTTATCCAGGTCCTCCTGTAATGTTATAATGTCTAATCCCATGTCTATTACCCTCCAGATTTTAGTATCATCAGCAAACACAGAAATATAGCTATTCAATATCCCCAATATCGTTAATATACAGGTTGAATATTATGGGGCCTAGCACAGAGCACAGAACCCTGAGGAACGCCACTCATGACCCTAGACCAATCTGAAAAGGAGCCATTTATCGATACTCTCTGGACACATTCCTGTAGCCAGTTCTCTATGTCTACTCACGCTTTCAAAAAATCCAGATATACCACATCCACCGGCCTCCCTCCATCCAGATCTCTACTTACCTCTTCGTAGAAGAGTGCAAGTAGCAAAGCACTAAGTGCAAAGTGCAGCACTCATAGCTTGAATGAAATGTCTCATTTGTAGGGCTTATTACTGGTACCTTTTACCATTGTCCACTGATATTTCCAAAGATATTCATTGTATAAAATGCCTAATTGTCAAGAAGCCCATCAAGGAGCCTCTATCAGTGGCGCTGCACAAGCATGCGAATGGTTTGGCCCATGGAGTCAGGCCTGTGCATGCGTCCCTGAGTAGACTCATGCATGTGCGCTAGCGCATGTGCTACAGACTCTGGCATCAGACGGGCTATTTAAACTGTGCTCTCCTGATGTCCAGTGCTGAGTGATCGTCAACTACCAGCTATCTTGATCCTGTGTTTCGATCCTGTTTCCCTGCTATTGACCCATCGTGTTCCCAACTATTCGGATGATCTTCTGTGCTCCAGAACTCGGCTTTTTCCTGATTCCACTTTTGCCTACTGTTTTGTACCTCGTTGCCGTCACGGTTTTGACCTCGGCCTGTACCCAACTTCTCCTCTGCCTGATCTTCAATCGTCAGACCTGCATCCTCCTCGTGATCTACAGTCGTCTGACCTGCATCCTCTGCTGATCTTCAGTCATCAGACCTGTATCCTCTGCCTGATCTTTAGTCGTCTGACCTGCATCCGCAGCCTGATCTTCCGTCTTCAGCATTCAGGTACTCGTGCCCCTCTGTGCCCCGATTCCCCTGTTCCACTATGCAAGGGTCTTGGGACCAGAGTTGTAAGAGAAGTCTTCCTCATCACAGTAAGCTCCGAGTAAGGTACGGGACACTAATAATTAAAAAAAGCTAAATTTAATGTATTTATATACTGTTATATTAAATATTTTTGAGCTCCTTAAATGTTGAAAGCACTGAAAATCTAGGGGCCCAATGGACTAAGAAGTCTATTTATAAAAAATTTGCTGCATAAATATATATCAGCATTCGCACAAAAGTTGTGAATAATACCCTTGTAAATATTTTTATTATGTGCAAAATGTTATTTTCTGATATTTAAGCTGTCTTTCGCAGTGATTGTAACATTCCCTAATACCCCAAGAACATTGGACCAACGGAGAAGATAGCTCAAATCAATAGCCTAACAACATTTGACCAGAGGAGAAAATAGTCTAAAACAATATTCAAATACAAAGAGAGACCTCCACCGCTCCTTCTGGTTTTTGGACTAGCCTAAAACAATAGGCTAAGAACATATGACTTGAAGAGAAAATAGCCTAAAACAATAGAGTAAGAGCATTCAACCAGAAGAGAAGATACATGAAGAACATTAATTCACACAGAGTGATTATACATGCTTGTTTCACTGGGTGAATAGCTATGCCAATGTTTTTATAAATAGATCCCCAAGTGTGTTAAGGCATGCTTTAAATACAAATTTTCACAATATCACTTCTTCTAGTCCTTTTTGCATGTGAAAACGGTATGGGATGACCAGCCTAGGGTAGAATTTCCTCAGTAGGAAGAGTATCATTTGGTAGAAGTACATATGACACATGACAGACAAGATGTACGTGTCAGAAAGCCAGAGCCATAGTTTGAGTGTCGCCGTCTGCGCATGCGCAGGCGCCTGTTGTGGACCATAGAGCCATAATAGGAGCAGCGTCTTTGCATGGACGTGCGCACGTACGTGCGTGTCATGCTCATGTATGTGTGCGTCATGCGCGTGTTTGTGCGCACGGGCACGCGCCGACGTGTCATTTGAACAATTGGCCCCAACTGGGCTATAAAGGCTGTGTTCAGCTATCCTCCTATGCTGTCAGATCATCAGCTTCCTGTGTTCTGTGTTCCTGTATTTTCTGCATCCCGATTACCCGTTACTGACCCGGCTTGGACTACCCTCTGTTGTTGCTTGCTCCCTGAAGACCCCGGCTTGTTTTTGACCTTGATTCTGCCTCACCCCTTGTACTACGTTGCCAGCTCATTGATGACCTCGGCCTGCTTGACGATCCTTCTGCCTTGTGTGTTCTGCTTCCAGCTTCCTCAGCTCATCGGATCTAAAGCCTTCTGGATCCTCTTCGGTGCATCCGCATCCTGCGCGGATCCACGCACTTCATCTCATCTCGCAGGCGCAACAGGCTAACCAGCCTCTGGCACCCTTGCCCCTCTGTGCCAATCCAGGTGCTCCGGGACCAAAGCTGTGAGAGAGGCTGCCCTCGTCAACTCAGACTCCCCTAAGGTACATAACAGTACGCTACTTCCAGGTTTATCAGAAGATTAGTCCATCTGTGCATTTACCATACACTAGAACAAGATCTGTGCATGTATAGTTACAAAACCACTCACATGCCGAAAAGCAGCTAAACAGTCATGCTAGTATCAGTAGTCAAAAGCATGATGTCCTTCAATAAAATAAAAGGCTGTAAAACATTGGTGAATCGTAAAGCTCACAAATATTCCTATCTGAGAAATCTTTCACAAGTCTATGAAGTTTGAACATTCTATTTGGAGCGGTACCCTTGATCTTCATCTCAGATGCTACTTTTGCAAAACTTCCGCAATTTGTTTATTAACACAAAAAGCTCATTTCAATAGAGATACTCGTTTATGAAGAGACTATAAACAAAGTTTTAGAATTCAAAAGCACATTCATGATTTTTGTATAATTAACTAATGTTAACTTATACATAAAAAATATTGAAATGCAAAACAAGGTCTTAACTACATATTGTTACAGTATTAGGATTTGATAAAATTAGTAATTTTTTTCTGTTGTTGGTTAGAATTTCATGTGAGTCTTAAAAGTCAGTGCAGCAGTAAATAAATGCACTTACTGAACATTGACCTTGGTCATCCTTTCAGCTAACTATATTCACAGAGTTCAGAACACTCAAAACAGATCTCCAGGCACTCAGCTGTCTCACAGCAAGAATCAAAAAGGGCAAAGTCACAATCAAAGTGGTAGTTGAGGTCCTCAGCAGGAATTTCCTCAAGGCCCACACAGACATTGGAACAGTAGCCACAGCAGGAGTTGCAGGCCTCATGCAGACAGGAGCAAACCTGATGTGGGCCAAGGATGAACTCCGTGCACTGACAGAAGAGACAGGCCAAAATCAAAGAAGCACAGCAGTCTAATGCAAACAAGAAAGAAGGCTAACTAAAATGATGCTATAGAGACAGAAATAAAAAGCTGAAGTAGGAGCAAAAAACATACAACATAGGATACAATTTTTATACGTTTCATGAAATATTAATTTTCTTACAGTGGAATTCAGTATTTGAAAAGACACAAACGCTCCAGTATTTTACAGCACAGTAAATCTTCCAGAATGGCAGAGATAATCACACTATAGACAAATTATAAATTTTAACATGCTTTCATCCTGTCCACTGATTGGGAACAGAAACCGTGTTAAATAATATCATTATTTTCAGCTTTGAAAGTAGTTTTAGCCCAGCAGAGTGGAGGTTGTGCAACAATTAAAACAATAGAGAAAAGAGTATTAGCAGCAGCCAAAATTTGCTTCCTGTGTTCTGGGGATCTACTAAAGATGATAGTAAAGTATAGGGAAAATGGTTTAATCATTCAGTGTACATAAAGGGTAGGCTATTCGGGATTAAACCAGAACTAAATTATTTGCATTTAAAAAAAAGGCTCTGAATTGTAAATTATAAATGGTGCATGCATGCATACTAGCAAATCTGTTTTACCTTTCGTATTATCCATATTTCATATTCTGCTCATCAGCGGGAGTTGATGAGGGAGGTGCTACGATCTGAGGGAACTGATGTATTCACTTCCTCATAGGAAACGGGCATGTAATAGGGCAGTTCTATCCTGCCCTAATGTTCCCTCTCTCCTGCTCTATCATCAGAAACTTGTTTTTTTGTTTCAAACAAGGCTACAACTCCAATATTAGTTGGGGTGAAGTAGGGGGTGCCACATTCCACTCTAAACAATTGTTATGAGACATGTATGGGGCTGCAGCTTAAGATTATTTTCATAATCGATTAGTTAGCCGATTATTAACTTTGATTAAAATCGATAAATCAGATAAAATGTAAAAAAAAATCAATACAATAAAATACACAAATGCAGCATTACAGACAAGGTTTACTTCGGAATAAAACTGTATGCACATATTTTGAAATCACACTGCACTGGAACGCAGGGCATTGCAGTAACGCACGTTTCAGTGCGGGCAATCACACTGCGGACGGAGGTGCATTTGGGATCCATTGAAATGAATGGTATTCGCAATGCACCTCCTGCAGCAAAATGTGTCAGGCCGAAACTGAAAATGAATTTTCCCAACATATATATATGTTTTTTTAAATAATTGTATGTATTATATTAGACATTTTAATTAGTTTTATGGATTTAAAATAATGTGAAGGGTAAAACTCTAAGCCAATATAATAAAATAACACACCAAAAAGTTTTTTTCTCTATTTTTAATTTTAACTTTATTGCTGGGAGCAATAGCCAGCTATTGGATATTTCAAAGTGCAATAGCCAATAGCAGGCTGGCTTTTGCACCCGCCCACTGCCTGCTGTCAATCAGCAGAGGAGGGACCTGAAGGAGAAAAGAACAGGGCAGGGGAAGAGACGACACGGAGGTGGGGGGCAGTGGGGGATTGCAGAGTCACAGCGGTCTCTCCTCCCTGCTGCCCCTGCTGCCTCTGCCGATACAGTAGTGGAAAGCAGCGGGGAATGAAAGGGACACAGACTGCTGCAGCCAGCACCAGCGGGGAGGAGAACGGAGGAGCAGAGCGGTGTCAACAACTAATCCAAAAGCAACTAATTGATGCTGAGAATCGTTGCCAATGATTCTCATTATCGATTATAATAGCTTTAATCAATTGTATCAATTTATGTACATAAATTAATTGGCCTAAGTGGGTGCCTAAAAAGTCCATGTTTGTATACGTCTCATATAACATTTAAATAAATGCAGCAGTCAACAAAATGAGAAGATAGAACATAAGACAGGATTGGGAGGGGGCCACACTGTTCTGCGCAGTGATGGTTTCTGCCCCTTATACAAATACAGCCGCATAATGACATACTAAGAGGGGTGTGCAGAAAGCCTATGACCTCTGGGCAGTTCATCCTGCAGAGCTGAAGCCAACAGGTCATAGGGAATTCCAGGTCCTGCGTCTATGCCTGCACAGCAGCTGGGAGACCTTCTGAAAAAGCCGTATGCAAACACGTTATAAATTAGCCCCACAGGTTTGCAAATGTGCATGCACTTTAGACTTGCAATTTCAGAGTGTTTGCATTAGAAAAATGGTTCTGCTTTAACATTACTGTACTTTTTAGCAATCTGCAAATCAATCAATTCAAGGAGGACATCATTGTCTAGCAGTTGCATATCACATTTCTTTTATAAAAAGATACACACCATAAAGAAACATGTGTGTGATTCAGTCTTAGACCAAGAAAAGGCTGTTAAGAAGACTGGCACTAGTGCACAAGAATACAGTATGAATATGATATGCATGGTACATGATCTGCGCTTATTTTCAGGACCAGGAATAAGGTTCAATTTGTAAAGAACATTTTTGAAAATGTGTTTAATTTCTGTAGAGTAGAGTTTATAGAAAACTATAAAAACTAGTGAACTGGTAGCAAAAAGCAATGTACTGGGATTTGAATATCTGTTATTAAAACATGCAGGGAATTGGTATGACATGACATAAAATCTACAGCATTCATTATCTTTTACTAAAAAGTATCATGTTATTGTATGTAGATATTTACAGAAGACACAACACCTTTTGGGGGCATACTCCCTATAACATTTTTGCTAAGAATGCTCCAAGATACCAAACTGAAACTTCATAGCAAAATGCAACTTTTTTTACTGCCATATTAGAAAATAATTTTTTAGGTTTAGAGAAAGAAAAAGCCCCTCAGAAGTTTTAAATCTTTCCTCAATCCTACTATACAAGTGTCTTTCTCTTTGCCCCAACTGGAAAGATTCCAAATCAATTCCCATCTCTCTAAACCTCACTCCCCGGCACAGGAATTTAGACACACCAACAACAAAAACCTTACCCAAGTTCTTACTAGTGAGTGCATTGGTTTGAAAACCAGATGAATCAGTGGATCCGTGTATTGAAATTTTTCTTTTTTGTGCAGCTGAATATAAATGTATGCAGATTTATCCAATTTACTGTACATAGAATCGTACAACACATGTAGCAACCTGCCATGGTTCCTACATTGTGTGATTCTTCACAGATCAGACAGATCTACATGCAAGTATTCAGACAAATAAAAAATGGGGTATTTAAATTAGAGGATGGCCGATTTAAACATTTGAGCAGCATAAATAATTATGCAGCCATATGTTTTAAAGATCCTATAGACTTTTTTTTTTTTGTTCCAGCTACACAACGAAAAAGATCAGCTACATGTAAATCACTGGGCTGCTAATGCCTCAAAAAACTTTTTTTGTATATTTTCTAATTATATACAGTACAGCATGTAAATTGGGCAGCTACATTTGCTCATTACATAAGCAAACTTTGCTGACTTCTAATCATTTTATCTCAAAACCACTTTATTTGGTAATGCTGGGATTGACATTATTGATTCATGTTAAATGATTTCTCTTAATCAGAAGTTCACTTTTAAATGTGCCAGTTAATCACTACAGGTTACATGTTTTATTTAGCATTGCCTTGCTGCGAGACAGAATTGATAAATGTCACCCATTGTGTTCCCCCATGCCTGCTAGGAGTATTACCATCTTTTCACATGGTAACACTAAAGGTGCCTACCGACTTTAGAGACTGTTAGCCTGAACTGGCTGGTTGCAGTCAGATTGGGGAATGTCCATATGTTAGAAGGTTGTACTCCTTTCAGCCCAATGCCGTTTTGTTTTCCCTCCAAGAGAAGCTCATGACGAGAATGGCCAATAAGCTGTTTTTCTACCCTTTTCACATTTACAGTTGCATTTATTTCATTTTTTTAAAGATCTCTGTGGAAATATAGGAAGGACGTAATAAATGACCGTGGCTGAGTGATACTTCTATACTTGTGACATACAATAGTTATTAAAATTGAGAATACTAGCTATACCTATGTTTTACAATAGTTATGAAAGTTAAGAACACTAGCAATAGTTATCCTATTAAAAACTGTACTTCAAAAATACATTATTTCTTTTTATATGCCCTAGTATGCTGCACAACCTTTAAATATAACCTCTTGCCTCTACATTTTTCTTGCATGTTGTCACAAGCACGGGCCACTGTAAACATTCCATTGTTTAAATTTGGGCTGTATGCAGTCTGAATTGTAATTGCATACAAGGAGAAACATAAATCAGAAATACATTTCTAACTATGTTAACAATTAGGCCCAACACATTATCAATTATTTAAAAAAATGCACAAATCATCACAGTAAAGACTAACAGAGCCATGCTTAAATCCATCTGTTGTGACAGCAACAAATCAAATCAGGACTATATTGCCATAGTGAGAACAGGAATGCTAGTCAGAATATTTCAATACTGCCAAAACCAGAATGGTACAATTTAACATTAAGTATGAGCTTAGAACGATGCCAGTGTTACCAAAAATTCTAGAAAAGTCTGTATAATTCAATTTCTAATTCAAAAAGGGTAATTCCATGTAAAGGTTGAAGAAACCTTCAAAAAGCAATGCAACATATGTTTTTTAGGATAAATCCCCTTCCTTGGACCACATTCCACCAATTCCTGGTGGTAGCTATACACAATAAACAGGATTAAATTAATTGATCACAAGTGGAGCAATATTGCCTTTTTGGGGTCTAGGACATAAATTGCCCTTAGTAAGAGAGGCTTACAAAAGCTCATGCTCTTTGCTTCTAGTGTTAACCATACTACCATTTTAAAAAGCAAACATCAGCAGATGTGCAGTATCAAAAGTGAGAATAATTTCAATGTTATCAGGGCTATAATGTTGCTATATATACAAAAACACAGTTGCCAATATTTAAAAATAATTTTCAGGGAAATTGTATGCCAAATGCGCTCAGATAAACATATCACAGAGTGCCACATATTATTTTATTACTTGTCATGCCATGTTAATGTGGAAAATATTTTTATTTTTAAGAATGAATTTCCATAAACAATCATTTAAAATACTAGTTAACAATAGGGAATATAAGAGGGCATTCACAGACATGTTTTAACTTTTGGATAAAGAAGTAAAGGGTTATAACCCTGTCAGTTCTTTAATGTTGTCTGTGTCTCTGATAAGGAGGACATATTACCCCACTTCCTGCTCTTACGATCTGAAAGGAAACAAAGATGTCTCTTCAACAAAGACAGAGACCGCAATACATTTTGCCAGAGGCTCTAACCACATCCTTGAAATAATGATTTCAAAAACACTGTGTGCCTCTTAAAAGACATTCCCCTTCACTTGTCTTGGTGACATGGACAGCAATAAAAACCTGCAAAAGGTATTAAAGCTTTGCTTCTCTGTCAAATTTCTAGAATATCATACTAAATCTCTTCAATACTACCGGTAATGTTTGCAGGGACAAATCTTTCAGCAACAATTAATATCTATGTTGTAACTGAAATTCCTGATACCCAACTAGTTCAGGCCTTTTTTCCGCACGGTCATCTATCTGTAAAGAAAAGGTGCACTGCCCCCTGCAATAACTTGATTACTGCTCCATGACAGAGCAGAAATAAAATATAAAAGGCCTTAGTAAGAAAAGGTCTCAAATTGCTGATGAAAATAATTACATTCAAGAAGTTAAAGGAGAACTATGAGATGAGTGATTTCCACTCACCTCATAGTTCTAAGCCGACCTGTGACAATGAGACTGTCACAGGTCGGCTCAGTAGATCGGGAGGTGAGGGAACACTTACTGGGTTCCCTCACCTCTCGATCCTGTCACGGCTCTCTGCCCGCTCCGATCTGCCAGCGCTGACTGGCGGAACGGACGAGGGAGGGGGCGGGTACAGCTGGCTCTGCCTCTAGATAGGCAGAACCAGCTGTCACTCAAGCAGCTGGGCGGATCCCGTCATCTACGTCGGGATCGGCTCCAGGTGCGGCGTCTCAGTATACCGAGAGCTGTAGCTCGCGGTATACTGAGCTTAGGGTAACAGGAGGACGCTAGTTTGTGTCCTCCCGTTACCCTAAGGAGAACTAGGGGGAAAAACACTGACCCCATAGTTCTCCTTTAAAGGTGCATAGTCATTTAACAGTGTCCCAAGAGGTGGTTAACTTGGCAGATCTGCGGATACTGAGCTCCTAAGGGGTCACAGTGAGGTATTTTGAAAAACACATTGAGATCCATCATTTAAGTCTTTACTCTCACCAACACGTTGCAGCACGTGCATATTAAAAGCATTCTGGTGTAAACGAGCCCTAAGACTTTTAACAAAAAAACAAAACCATGTCAAGTTAATCGCCAAGAGCATCAAATAAATACATAAACTTGTATTCCAAAATGTAGTGAATTGAAGGTCTATTTAAATATTAGAACTTTTATTATTAATACCTTTAGTAATCCCACCCTGTAATAGTTCAATGCCTTCAGAAATTGCATCCGTTTAAAAATGAGAAGAAATTAATTTAAAAACAATAAACACAAACTATCCTTTCACTAACTAATTAAGGTCAGTGAATCTATTGTATTTCACTTTATTCCTTCTTAAAATGTCAGTAAGTAATTTTAAATGAATAGGAATACCAATCTTTCCAAAACATAGCTTACCTTCTGGTGAAGTGGTGGGTTTCTGAGAATATGTGGAGCTTATTTTGCTTTTTCTACTTCCATCACTGCTCACAGACAAACTGGACTGGATCTTCCTGTGCATTTTTTGCGAAACAGGAGCTGATAACTTTCTATGATCTGCAGCAACATGTTTGACCCCATTGTGGATTCCATTGATATTACTCAGACCTACATGACCATTTTTTATCTTGCCAGTTTCTTCCTCGCTCTGTTCCAGTGATGAAGTATTTGGCTGAGGCAAGCTCTGAGGTTGGGCTAAAACATATAGGAGAGAGAGATGAAAAGATTAAACAGAATTCTCTAAAACCACAGCCAGAGGAAATAGGCTAAAAGATACTTTAGAAAGAAAACAGGACAGAAATGTTCATGAAAGAACACGAGACACCCGTGACATCCTTCAGTCCAACAAATTTTGAGACTGCTTTTTAAAGAACAAAAAATACTGCAGCTAAAAATCTATACACTCATAAACATTGTATGAAAAGCTTGATATAAGCAACATATTCACTAAACATTATGGACACTTCCGCTGCAAAGTGCAAATTCCCTTACACAATGAACTTTCATTATTTGCCTTCAGTAAAATAACCCCATTGACTCGAATTGTCAAACTGGTTGACCTGTAGAGAGTGCGCATCAAACAACCAATGATGCTCAAATATATCCTGTAAACCAGTGGTTCTCAACCTGTGTAAGCTCAGGACCCACATCTGTCCCTAGTCAATAATCTGCGACCCAAGTCGCATTGCAATGGAACACACGGCATTGTGGTACCGTGCGTTCTGGTGCAGGCTTTTGAACTGTGGGTGGGAGGTGTGTTTGGGATGCCATTCAAATGAATGGCAACGCAATGCACCTCGCACAACAGAATTGCTTGTACAACTCCCTTGCACGCTCTGTAGAGGTGCAGGGAGGCAGAATGTGACATCACTTTGGCCCAGGCACCTTTATAGGACACGCAAGGGAGCTGTAAGCAATGCATGTATGGATATAGCTCACTCGCGGCCATAGCTCCAGTCCCTCCCACCTCAAGCTGACACTCAGCGCCAGGCAGCATATTCTGAATGGCTGCTGCTCCGCCGGGATATCACGGCGGCTCCGCTGTGTTCTCAGTGTAATGACAGATCAGCGTCCCTGGTTACCTGGTAACCAGGGACGCTAATCTGTCTCTGCAAGTGGCCGGAGCCAGCCATGAGATTACAGCTGGCTCTGCCCAGCTGTCAGTAGCAGGCTGTCGGTCAGCCAATAGAGGGCCGTTCAGCCAGCTTCAGCTTTCACCTCGGCTCAGTCAAGCCGAAGCATATGCCTTTGGCTCGACTGAGCCGCTCGGTCAACTTCGGGAGCTGTACGGGCTATAGTGAATAGCCCGTACAGCAGCGCTTCGGTTCTACTGAACCGAAGGGGTCCTGGGACCGAAGCTAGCCGACGGATCAGCTGAAGCTACGGCTAGATCCTTCAGCAGCTTTGTGAATAACCTAAGTATTTTGGATAGACTGGGATAAAGGTTAGAACCCTTGTCAATTATGGCTGCTATCTGGAGCTACATTAGAGTGATGGACCCTTCCTGTTCTGGGGCCATCCTTTTAATAGACAGTGGGGGAAGCAGAGAACAATAAAAAGCTGACAGAGGTTATAGTATTCTCCTACCTAACCTAAAAAACTATTTTAATTTTTTATGTGGTGCGTTTCGAGAGATTTGCCCTCATTTTCTTCCCGGCCACAACCTTCTTATCAGACAGACAGGAAGTGAAGGATTCTCTCGAACAAAGTGTGAGGGAACACTTACTGGGTTCCCTCACCTCTCGATCCTGTCACGGCTCTCTGCCCGCTCCGATCTGCCAGCGCTGACTGGCGGAACGGACGAGGGAGGGGGCGGGTACAGCTGGCTCTGCCTCTAGATAGGCAGAACCAGCTGTCACTCAAGCAGCTGGGCGGATCCCGTCATCTACGTCGGGATCGGCTCCAGGTGCGGCGTCTCAGTATACCGAGAGCTGTAGCTCGCGGTATACTGAGCTTAGGGTAACAGGAGGACGCTAGTTTGTGTCCTCCCGTTACCCTAAGGAGAACTAGGGGGAAAAACACTGACCCCATAGTTCTCCTTTAAAGGTGCATAGTCATTTAACAGTGTCCCAAGAGGTGGTTAACTTGGCAGATCTGCGGATACTGAGCTCCTAAGGGGTCACAGTGAGGTATTTTGAAAAACACATTGAGATCCATCATTTAAGTCTTTACTCTCACCAACACGTTGCAGCACGTGCATATTAAAAGCATTCTGGTGTAAACGAGCCCTAAGACTTTTAACAAAAAAACAAAACCATGTCAAGTTAATCGCCAAGAGCATCAAATAAATACATAAACTTGTATTCCAAAATGTAGTGAATTGAAGGTCTATTTAAATATTAGAACTTTTATTATTAATACCTTTAGTAATCCCACCCTGTAATAGTTCAATGCCTTCAGAAATTGCATCCGTTTAAAAATGAGAAGAAATTAATTTAAAAACAATAAACACAAACTATCCTTTCACTAACTAATTAAGGTCAGTGAATCTATTGTATTTCACTTTATTCCTTCTTAAAATGTCAGTAAGTAATTTTAAATGAATAGGAATACCAATCTTTCCAAAACATAGCTTACCTTCTGGTGAAGTGGTGGGTTTCTGAGAATATGTGGAGCTTATTTTGCTTTTTCTACTTCCATCACTGCTCACAGACAAACTGGACTGGATCTTCCTGTGCATTTTTTGCGAAACAGGAGCTGATAACTTTCTATGATCTGCAGCAACATGTTTGACCCCATTGTGGATTCCATTGATATTACTCAGACCTACATGACCATTTTTTATCTTGCCAGTTTCTTCCTCGCTCTGTTCCAGTGATGAAGTATTTGGCTGAGGCAAGCTCTGAGGTTGGGCTAAAACATATAGGAGAGAGAGATGAAAAGATTAAACAGAATTCTCTAAAACCACAGCCAGAGGAAATAGGCTAAAAGATACTTTAGAAAGAAAACAGGACAGAAATGTTCATGAAAGAACACGAGACACCCGTGACATCCTTCAGTCCAACAAATTTTGAGACTGCTTTTTAAAGAACAAAAAATACTGCAGCTAAAAATCTATACACTCATAAACATTGTATGAAAAGCTTGATATAAGCAACATATTCACTAAACATTATGGACACTTCCGCTGCAAAGTGCAAATTCCCTTACACAATGAACTTTCATTATTTGCCTTCAGTAAAATAACCCCATTGACTCGAATTGTCAAACTGGTTGACCTGTAGAGAGTGCGCATCAAACAACCAATGATGCTCAAATATATCCTGTAAACCAGTGGTTCTCAACCTGTGTAAGCTCAGGACCCACATCTGTCCCTAGTCAATAATCTGCGACCCAAGTCGCATTGCAATGGAACACACGGCATTGTGGTACCGTGCGTTCTGGTGCAGGCTTTTGAACTGTGGGTGGGAGGTGTGTTTGGGATGCCATTCAAATGAATGGCAACGCAATGCACCTCGCACAACAGAATTGCTTGTACAACTCCCTTGCACGCTCTGTAGAGGTGCAGGGAGGCAGAATGTGACATCACTTTGGCCCAGGCACCTTTATAGGACACGCAAGGGAGCTGTAAGCAATGCATGTATGGATATAGCTCACTCGCGGCCATAGCTCCAGTCCCTCCCACCTCAAGCTGACACTCAGCGCCAGGCAGCATATTCTGAATGGCTGCTGCTCCGCCGGGATATCACGGCGGCTCCGCTGTGTTCTCAGTGTAATGACAGATCAGCGTCCCTGGTTACCTGGTAACCAGGGACGCTAATCTGTCTCTGCAAGTGGCCGGAGCCAGCCATGAGATTACAGCTGGCTCTGCCCAGCTGTCAGTAGCAGGCTGTCGGTCAGCCAATAGAGGGCCGTTCAGCCAGCTTCAGCTTTCACCTCGGCTCAGTCAAGCCGAAGCATATGCCTTTGGCTCGACTGAGCCGCTCGGTCAACTTCGGGAGCTGTACGGGCTATAGTGAATAGCCCGTACAGCAGCGCTTCGGTTCTACTGAACCGAAGGGGTCCTGGGACCGAAGCTAGCCGACGGATCAGCTGAAGCTACGGCTAGATCCTTCAGCAGCTTTGTGAATAACCTAAGTATTTTGGATAGACTGGGATAAAGGTTAGAACCCTTGTCAATTATGGCTGCTATCTGGAGCTACATTAGAGTGATGGACCCTTCCTGTTCTGGGGCCATCCTTTTAATAGACAGTGGGGGAAGCAGAGAACAATAAAAAGCTGACAGAGGTTATAGTATTCTCCTACCTAACCTAAAAAAGTATTTTAATTTTTTATGTGGTGCTGTTCGAGAGATTTGCCCTCATTTTCTTCCCGGCCACAACCTTCTTATCAGACAGACAGGAAGTGAAGGATTCTCTCGAACAAAGCCTCCAACTGCAGTAAACCATGGCATGGGATCTAATCCTTACCCGCGCTATCCAAAACAAAAAGTTTTGGGTGGAGATACACACTACACAGAAGAAGATATTACATTTGCTTTTCTTAACCTTACTGGAAAAACATCTTGCAGCATAGCTGTAGTATATATTTTTATTTCACCAACAGCAATTTAAAAGGCAAGTGTGCTTCTAAAAGATGGACAGGATAGCAAGCATTTTTCTAGCTGCCAGCTCTGCCCATCTGCCCCATTGACAGTGCCTTTTTACTACTGATTAAGGCTGCCCTTTGCAGTGACAAGCTGGCATAAATGGTGACTACGGTAGCTAGTCACTATATGTAATCTCAGGGCTCCACAGTATTTGGGAGTCCCAGGGTGCTGTACAGGAAAAGCAATGCAGCGTGCTGGCCAAAGAGACTGATTTACAATGTGTCAGAGTTAACTTTATTATTCTAACTGCATAGCAAACAACTAGTTATTGTTTAAGTGCCTATAATAAGCTGAAAGAATATTTTGAGTGACCAGTAGAGAACCCCTTAAATGCAGAAATGGATATTTAACCTACTTTTTATACAATGGTGACCTACATCTTAAGCATATTTTGACACAGCATTCTAATCCAACAAGAGATTAATGTCATGTGATACTTTTAGTTTATTTTGATCACTAATTAGGAAGTAACACACATCACTAGTTATGTTTGCAGTCAAGTTCAAATAAAATTTTAATTTGTGCTATTAAATACATTTTAGGATAAACCACAAATAATTAAAAAAAATGATATACTACAGCTTTGCACTGAGGTTTTGGGATTATATTACAAGTTAATATGAAATTTAATTTGTAAGTAGTTATGTTACATAAAACTAAGAAGGTTCCAAATAATAATTCTTAAAAAGTATGATGCTTTCTAACTGAAATACATAATGGAAGCTATCAGCTCTAAATGTTTCCCAACATACTGCTGTAACATTAATGATCTATTATTCTCAATAAGTAGTCTTTCTTGTGGGCACGTGACAGCTCGGAAAACTAGACTAAAGACCATTGGCATTTTCAGAGGTGTAACTTGTGCAAATTCAGCTCTATTGGGAGAACAATGATATCTTCAGTCAGAGATATAAAAGACACAGTGCATTGTTGGACTTATGACTTGTTTTGAATTATTCATATTTTGCCTGTATATTCAAGAAAATTTTACAAACTCTGCATTTTATGCTACATAATCGCACATATTAAACGCACAAAGAAACTTTTTGACAACCTTTTCTTTCAAAAAGTGGCATTTTTATGTTAACTTTCAGCATTTGCTATATCATTCTTAAGAGACTATTCCCTTTTTACAAAAGATCCCATTTTACACTCTTTCGTACAAGCAAAAAAATTGTATTCTTAGTATTCAGCAACAAATGCAATACATGTCAGAATGTAAAATAACAGTGGTGTGAACATAGAACATCAGCACCAAAGAAAGGCTATATGCCCCGTTACCAAGAATTCTTACATTTTCGGTACTTTATAAGAAAAGATTCCCATTTGACATTCACAATGAACAATTTCAAATGCTTTATTTTTAACAAATGAGCTTTAAAGGAAAACACAGTATACCCAGCTGATTTCAATATTTTATACTTCAATGATTACACAATTGGGTTTAAGATATAGAATTAATATAAAGAAGCACTACTGTCCTTACAAGGCAGTACAGCAATTGTGACTGTCTCACAGTTCAGTATAGAAGAGTGGAATAATATAACCATTTTTTGGAAGTAGTAAAAAAAACACAGCATTTTTTCGATCAGATAATAACATTTGTGTTCAGTGACATAATATCTTTGAAGGTTAAAAACTGTAAATCGATTGCTATCACTTAACACACTCTTAAATATCTATATAGTTGTCATGGATTGGGACTCACAGGTATAAACTGGAGTCAGGTATGTGGACCCTTTCCACTACACTGGCAGGGACACTTAGAGAAAAGGGTCCAAGCAGTGTAGGCTGATGACTCCCAGAGCTGGAGTACATGCAGGGAGCAGAGCAGGTATGTGGATGAGGCAGTGGAAGTCAGCTTAAGCTGGAAGTTCAAATACAAGGCAGGGGGCTGCAATGCTGATTAGGTGGCATGGGGTCCCCCGGGATGTGGAATCTAAGAGCCAGACGGTATTCACCAGAGCTCCTGATGGTGGAGATGGACTTGGCTGTGTGCTGACCCCAGGTCTCAATCCCTAGGTCCACCCAACTCACTTAACAGGTACAGGATACAAATCAAAGGTTAGGGACAGGCTAAAGACTTCCAGGGACAAAGTGAAGTACAGGACAGCCAGTAGACAGAGATTTCCTAAGAACAAAAGCGAAGCACAGGGTAGACTGTAGTCAGGGCTTTCCAAGGACAAAAGCGAAGCACAGGGCATCCAGTCAACAGGGATTTCCAAGGACAAGCCAAAAGGTTTAGTACACAGGAAACCTTCCAGTAATTCAGGGTAAATCACAAATGGCGGACTTGGCAACTAGCTTGGGAAAGCGTTGCTCGGGCCGCGTGCTGTTCGCTGCCCTGAGTATAAAGAGACAGGAAGAGGGAGGATCCACAGGATTGGTTACAAGCAGACTGCACAAGCTAAGATTTAATTTTCATAGTTCTGGAGTAGGGAAGGACCAAAAACCGTGTTTCCTTTGCCATTTGTCTCCCAATACTGAGATTTCACTTCACTTCCTGTCCTGTAGAAACAGGAAGTGAGAGGAAACAAGTGTCACCCTGGGTGACAAGTGTCACCACAACAAGTGTCCCCTGGGAAGACTTCCGCCCCAAATTCTGTTTCAGTGGAAATTCTAAATTTTGGATTTTCCCTTTTTTCATTTGAAGTGACAATGGTTAAATAGATAAAAATATTGAGCGAATCTTCCCTGCCGGGACAAGCTTGCTAACCCTTTCCAATTCAGTCCAAAACTAAAAAAAAAGAGTTTAGTCATTGGATACCATTTAATATCTCCACTGAAAAGAATCATGGACTACAGAGACTAAAGGGGTTGATTTACTAACCTTATAAACACACCACGAATGTGTATACACCTCTGCAGTGTGTTTCCTCCCAGCATGATCTATGGGTGGAATCTAAACACCTTTGTAATGTGTACACACACAGCAGGTGTGTTGTGCAAAGCCCTGAATGAATTCCAAGGTGATGTTGTGTAAATTAGCTCTACGTTGTGTTGCTTGCGTTGATGAATGCAAGGAATGTAAATGCATGAGCTAACCATTTTTGTCTAAACTGTGAAGCAGCATTATATATGCATCATGTGCATGATTTTTCCATATATGGCATTAGTGGAAATATGCTTTTAGAGACTTTTTAGTTGATAAATACGTTTTGCTGTGTGAAAATCACACACACCTGGTGTGTGTGTGTGTTTAGGTTAGTAAATCACCCCCTAAATATCCTTGATAATTCAGCATACTGTAACATAGGTGCTGGTCCTGCATCTTAAGCTGAACAATTGCACTTTTTTTGGCATTTATCACAGTTCAAAGTGACTAAAAACAGAATTTTAAAAAATCGACAGGGTTATTCACAAATGTATTTCTGTCTGCACTCCTGCTGGGAAGATTTCATTTTTCTACATTTCCAGGTAGCCATTGTTACCGAGACTGAAAGTGAGGGTCTAAGTGTGGTTATCCCCTCACTTTGGAAAGATCTACTGTTACTTACTGGTCTTTGGAGAGATCTCTTACTTCATGATCTTTTACTTCCTATGGTCTCTCTGGGACAAACAGTGAAAGGAAATCTACTTGACGACACACAGACAGGAAAAAGAAAAACCTGATGGGGTCATAACAATTTTCTACTCTATCCAAAAAGTTTTGGATTTACACATTGTAAAAAGTTATTTTTTTCAATGGGGTAAGTGCACAGCAACATATTGAAAACAAAAATTTGATCCGACATACCCTTTTTTGCATACTAAAGGGTCTTCATTTATCGTCAGACCTATGCATTTGTTGTAAAAAAGTAAACAGAATACTGAATATGAATATTTTCATTTTCAGTCAACAGAAAAAGGTCTAGGCTCTTTCCATTAGTTTTCTGATGCTTCTTAGGTGCCCTATTAGAACTAAAGAGCCTATTCATAGAGTACAATAGCTTAAGCCCAAATTTAAACCTGAGGAGAGATTCATTCCCCTCCCTCTGTTGCCCTGATTGCTCCTTTCAGACAAGCCATTTGGAGTTTTAAACAGAGAAAGAGAACCAAAAGATGCGTCTATTGTGTTTTCTCTAGGATATCTGGAATTTTGAGTCATGAGTGAGCACCATATTAATTGTTTATTTGTAAAAGAAAAATTTTATAGAATTAGTAAAAAAAAATAATTATTGGCTCCATAAAATTATCTACTTTAATGTGCAAAATCACATACGATGGGGTTTGGTATATTAAAACACATATATGTGGCCTCTTCCAACA
>NW_017307453.1:466697-484585 GCF_000935625.1 Nanorana parkeri | reverse complement strand
GTCCATTCTAAACATCTCAGTTTACAACAAGAAAGATTGTAACCACAACATTTGCTAGCATACAGAAAAACACACAGCACTTTAAAACTAAACCACAACATGCAAACATTTGTTATTAAGAATGCAGGCAAAAAACAAACCTGAGTTACTGCATGCACATGCATGTGAAGAAATATTAAAATACACCTGTAAGCAAACAGCCACTTACACTGCATAGTATGCACTTTCAGGGGCCGACATTGGCATGTCTTACTGTTAAAGGGTTTGCAGACCACTCAGTTAAGCAAAACGTAACCAATTAAAGTGGCTAAGGCCTGTTTCTTTTCATCTCCTGCTACTTGTAGTGTATTTCCACTTTCACAGCCAAATTGGGATAACACCTATTTTATATGTGTAACATGTTCCCACTAACACAACATAAGCTAAAAAAATGCTACTTGGGTTAGGGTTTCTTGGCTTATTTTGTAATGTTAGGAGGGCCTGTGAGGGGTGATGGTCTAAAGGATTACTGCTCAGGCCTCTGCATTCAAATGTTAATGAAGTTGTTGAGAGAAACACAATCTTCAAATTTCAGTCCCAAGTCTTTCTATTAGGACAGATCACTGTGAAGGTGCTGAGAAAATCGTTGTCGCACGTAGGTGCACCCAACGCATGTTTGCGTGTGTATGTGGGGGGGGGCGGGGACTTAAAAATTTGTGTTATTTTACTTTTTTTTTGATTTGCGACAATTTTTTTGATGCTTCTTAAAAAAAATGTTTACACTTAACTTTATTGCTATCACATCGGGGGCGAATAAATCCCTATGTGATAGCCAATTTACATGACAGGTCTCTAACGTCACCCAGAGACCCCCCCCTTCAGCAGCTTCTCACTGGCATCTCACTGGCACTGACAGCCGAATGCTGAAGTGATGTAATATACAGCACTTCCTGCATTTGGGGATGGAGAGGAGATCAAAGTTGAGATCGTGTACAGACCTCCCTTTGATCTCCTTTGACAGAATCGGTTGCTGGTCCTGACCGCACCGGGCACAGCAGATCTCGGGACCGGCGGCAGAGACGGGCGCACACCCGTACCTAGTACAAGCTATCGGGCCTCTCCACAGATAACCGATATTTCAGGTGCGATTAGGGATTCCTGTGTCACAAACTTGCGTTTTCCTGCAGCAGGAATCCCTAATCTGGCGTTTACATGCAGCAACTGTCACCCATTCAAGTTAATGATCAGGTGACAGCCGCTGCATGTACATGCCTGCATACCGCATGTAAATCGTATGCGATATGATTACATGCCGTTACAAAAACAAACACTGTGTATCCAGGGCGAGTGATTGCTTTCCAACTGCATGTAATCCTTTCACATATGATTACATGCGGTGTGCAGGCATTTACATGCAGCAGCTGTCACCCGATCATTGATTTGAATCAGTGACAGTTGCCGCTTGTAACATGTGCATACATTAAAACTGGTACCGTATATGGTAGCGCCCCCCACGGGACTAAAAACATGTGTGCAGTGGCCCCCGACTAAATTGAGCGACACCCCCGCTCTACAGGATAGCAGAACTGACACGCATGCCTTTAGAAGCACCTGCTATCCAATAAAAGGTGTGGTTTTATACCTTTTCCAAAATAGCAGGTTTGAATTAAACAGCTTCTAACAATGTGTGAGTGATTGTAACTCTGCAGAAGATGGCTTTCATCTCATTTGCAATTATAGTAATTGGTGAATTTATGTATATGGTTAACTAGAAATTTTCCACTGCTCCCATTCTAAGAAGTAACTGATATGACAGATGTGGGCTTCAGCTGTTCAGTATTCACTGTATTTACTGATACTTCAGTATTCACCGATTCTCACAGTGATACAATTATAGAATCGCTTTTAAACATTTTTGGGAATAGTGAACTAGGGCTTGTAATCAGAAAATGCTACTGGATCGCTCAAAGTTGTTTGAGAACACCATCATACCCACACAATCTTTTTATAGGAAGGCATCAGGGGCAGCACAGGATAGAGTACAGTATTTAATTTCTGTTGCTCCACTGGCTGTGTAAACAGACTGTATCTTCATTACCTGGATCAATACCTCTTTAAAATCTAGCAGAACTGTAATAAATTGTGATAAATAGCAAGAGAATGTACCACATCTCAGGAAAAAATGGTACCAAGAAGCCACACACTCTTTGTATTGCAACAGGATAGACAGTCATCATGCTTTTTTCCCCATGTCAAAGAGTATAAATATT
Organism: Nanorana parkeri; assembly: GCF_000935625.1. Classification (NCBI taxonomy): domain Eukaryota; kingdom Metazoa; phylum Chordata; class Amphibia; order Anura; family Dicroglossidae; genus Nanorana; species Nanorana parkeri. The sequence goes on along the minus strand of NW_017307453.1, from coordinate 482,336 downwards.
TCAAAGGAAAGCATATTGTAGATGCCGTTAACTGCATCCTAGAGGTACTGAGCAGATCAGTCTCATACATGCTGCACGCTGGAGCTTTAACTCACCTATACCTTTCCCAATTTTCTTAGATATTTAAATGCATACTAATTAAGGAATACTCACGGTTCTATATACTGTATGTCACCTGTATGCATCCCCACCTTCCAAAAAAACAGGGACACATTAAACCCAGAACCTGATTGGCCAAGTCCCCCTTAAAAAGTGACCTATTGCTTCAGTATGTTTTATGTTTGTTTTGTTTATTATGTGAGCATTTCATGTGAACTTTGTATACCTCACATTACTTTGTATGACCCCTTTTTCCGCATACGGGAATCTATGTTTACGAAATGTTCTGTTTATTGCTTTAAAAATCCAATAAAACTATTTTGAGCCTATTTTGACCTATTTGAGCAGGTTAGAATACATAAGACCCACTTATCTACCATATGCCTGTGCACTGTATCTTTGTACTTGATTGGTCTTAATCACCCACTTGTTTGATACTTATGTATTGTTAAAACATTTTTGAATAAAAACTTATTAAGTAAAAAAAAAGAATACATTTTTGATGTATTATCCATTCCTGTGCCCAACAATCAACACAATCTTTCTAAAATTAGGGCTTTTGGGAGATATGCACTTGGTACTCCATTCAGTAAATAGATTCTGGGAGTATAGTGACAGTCTTATCAAATGAAACACAAACTTATTTTGGCTGTGATAATGCAAACGTAATGAATGCTATGATATTTCGTCTCTTTCAATAAAAGTTGAATGGAAATGCAAAAGTCCACCACAACATCCACTCATGTAAGTAAAAGAAGGATGAACGATAATGGCTTTTTTCATAAGAAAATTCACAGAAAGCATAATCATATACCGTATTTTTCGCTCCATAAGACGCACTTTTTTCCCCCCAAAAGGAGGGGGAAAAAGTGCCTGCGTCTTATGGAGCGAATCCCAAAGCCCGAGACATGCAGTTTCGGGCGCCGGGCGAGTAGTAGGAGCCACTGCTCGTTTAATACGAGTGATCTAACGAGATCACTCGTATTAAAGCCGAGCAGCGGCGATCGAGTTCAGCAGCAGGAGCCACTGCTCGTTTAATACGAGTGATCTAATGAGATCACTCGTATTAAAACCGAGCAGCGGCGACGATCGAGATAACCATAGAGCAGACGAAGAATAGACGTTCTTCGCCTGCTCTGTGTCATCACTGAGACAGTGGCGCTGTAATCACAGCGCCACCTGTCTCAGCGGTCACTAACTGCAGCTTCTGTCACAGCTTCTGTCATAGAAGCTGTGACAGAAGCTACAGTCTCGAGTGCTCCATAAGGCGGGCCGGACCTCCCTGCGTCCTATGGTCCGGTGCGTCTTATGGACCGCAAAATACGGTAATGCACTTACAACAATAACACTTGTTTTCTTCAACAGGGTTTTTTCTTTTGTTTTCTGGCCTAGTTTCATTATAACAAAGAACAAGTGTAAGCCTTCTTCATTAGACATGCTGTACTAGTACTTCTATACTAGTACATATTTCTCATTTGCATGTGCCTTTAAACTACATCAATAGGTGATTCTGCATGGCTAATGCATTAACATTCAAATTACAAGGTATATGTCTGAGTTGCTTTAAGTAGCTTTGTGAAGTGGCTTTTGTCAGCAATTATTTTTGAACATATTCAATGTGGTAAATAGCATATACTGCATCTTCTTTAACACAGAAAGCATACATTAACATGATAACTAGACACAATCTTTTAAGTCTTTTTCCCAAGTCACTGAATTTTTTATGTCTTTTTGTTCCTAATAAGAAAACAAAGCATTCAGTAACATCATCACACTGAAATGCTTTAGAAAAAAAGCGCTCTTCAATCTGCTCTAGAAAAAAATATTCAGAGCTTTGTGGTGAAAATAGATGACTCTGATTTTTTTTTTTTAAAGCAGAGATGTCTCTCTACTCTTTCAGCAAAAGAACCTGAAGGATTCCACAGAAATCATTAAAACCATTTATGGAAACCACTTGTACCAACATCAGGTTGTCAACAGGGAGCAATTTCAGTATTTCACAATGTCAATAAATGTGAAAACTTTGATAATAATAGTAATAAAAGGGATACAACTGATGAAATATGTAAAACCGGCGCTTATGGATTAAAATATGTGTACATATATTTAATATATGTATAATAAAAGCTGCTGCGCTAGGGACACTGGGGTCAAAATGTATATGAATGAGTGTGCAGCGCTTGGGGTCACCAATAGGTGAACTATCAAATATGTGAATACGTGTTATCAAAAAAAATTAGGTGTTTATAATTTTTAGTGCATAATCTGCTACCATACCGTGGTGGTAGCCAGTGAGATATTCAATCCCAAATGTCACTTTGTGCAAAAGTGCAATAAAATAAACCTTATTATAAAAAATTATTTGTTGCACATATTTGATAGTTCACCTATTGGTGACCCCGAGCGCTGCACACTCATTCATATAAAAAGGGATACAACTGACTTGAATCCTCAAGTTAAACATAAAGCAAATACTAAAAACAATTAAATCCAGTTATGTCTTCATTATCAGAAAAATCAATAAAATTGTTTTGCACACAATTAGCATATGTACATGCTAACTGCATCCTGTGCACAAATAGCATATGTACATGCTAACTGCATCCTGTTTCCCATTCTATGTACAGAGTAGCATATGGAATGGAAAAGTCAGCACGGTCAGTTGATCAGGCTCTAAGGCCGGTTTCACACCTAGGCGACACCTATTATGCACCTTTTTTCAGCGGTTTTTACGTGTGTATATTAAGTCACGCGTTTTCGTGAGCTGATTTTGGCACATACATGTGAATTATAATGTGCATTTTGCAAGCGGTTTCTAAGTCTATGGGGCAAAACACGCTGAAATGTGCCTTAAAGTAGCCCATGAACCATTTCGAGTGACAGGCGTATTTCTGATTGAGACAAAACTCACAGGTGTGAACGGGGGCCATAGAAATGAATGGGATTCCTTGGGTGGAGTGTTTTGTTGCACTGAATCAGCTGCAACAATACGCTTAGGTGTGACTAAGACACCTCTCATACATATTCTAGCAAATTTTAAGCTGCTTGCTTCAAAAAAGTTCAAAAGTGCAAATTGTGTTCACCAGTTTTCTTCAGAAAGCCTGGTAGAAGGTTTGTCTGTGAACATGACACACTAAACCTTTGGCTTCTGTATATTAAATACTTTGAGTCTTTGACCCAGTTTTAGTATGCAGATTAGGTAAGTCATAGTTAATTAAATAATTCTTATCTAAAGTGGAGGAAAATAATTATTTGATCACTTGCAGATTTTGTAAGTTTGCCCATTTACAGAGAAATGAAAGGTCTATAAATTTTTATCATAGGTGTATTTTAAATGATTGAGACAGAATATCAACCAAAAATCCAGAACAAACACATGATACAAATGTTATACATTAAGTTGCAGTTCAGTGAGTAAAAGAAGTATGTGATCCCCTATCAACCAATAATAATTCTGTCTCCCACAGACTGGCTATGTGGTACACAGATTAGTCCTGTCAATTTAAGAAGGTGCTCATAATGACAGCTCGTTATGTATATAAAAGACACCTGTCCACAGAATATATATTTCTTCCATTCAAACTTCACCACCATGGGCAAGACCAAAGAGCTGTCAAAGGACATTAGGGACAATATTGTAGACCTGCACAAGGCTGGAATGGGCTACAAGACTATCAGCAAGAAGCTTGGTAAGAAGGAAACAACTGTTGGAGTGAGTATTCGCAAAATGAAAGGAATACAAAATAACCATCAAATCGCTCTCGGCCTGGAGCTCCATGCAAGATTTTGCATCATGGGGTAAGGATGATCATGAGAAAAGTGAGGGATCAACCAAGAAATACACAGGCGGAGCTTGTGAATGATCCCAAGGCAGTTGGGACCACAGTCCCCAAACAAACCATTGGTAACACAAACACCGTCATGGATTGAGACTCTGCCCGCATGGTCCTCCTTCTCAAGAAGGCGCATGAACAAGCCCGTCTGAAGTTTGCCAATGAACATCTAAATGATTCAGAGAAGGAATGGGAGAAAGTGCTGCAGCCAGATGAGACCAAAATTGAGCTCTTTGGCATTAACGCGACTCGCTGTGTTTTGAGGAAAAAAAATGCTGACTATGATCCTAAGAACACCATCCCCACAGTCAAGCACAGAGGTGGAAACATTGTGCTTTGGGGCTGTTTCTCTGTTAAAGGTGGAGGCCGACATTGCTGCATTAAGGGGCCAATGGAGGGGGCCATGTATTGTAAAATCTTGGATGAGAACCTCCTTATCTCAGCTAGAACACTGAAGATGGGTTGTAGATGGGTCATGGATGGGTCTTTCAGCATGGCAATGACACAAAACATACCACAAAAGGCAACAAACCAGTGGCTCAAGAAAAAGCACATTAAGGTAATGGAGTGGTCTAGCCAGTCTCCAGACCTTAATCCTATAGAAAATGTATGGAGGGAGCTGAAACTTCGAGTTGCCAAGCGACAGCCAAGAAACCTTAAGGATTTAGAGAAGGTCTGTAAAAAAAGAGTGGACCAAAATCCTTCCTGAGATGTGTGCAAACCTAGTAACCAACTACAAGAAATGTCTTACCTCTGTGTATGCCAACAAGGGTTTCTCCACTAAGTACTAAGTCATGTTTTGCTTGGGGATCAAATACTTATTTTACTCACTGAACTGCAACTCAATTTATAACATTTGTATCATGGGTTTTTTCTTTTTGGTCAGATTCAGTATTCAAATGTGCTATTTGACTATTAAAATACCGCATTACTGTGGTGAATTCCTGCTGGGTGAGCCCAGGAGGAGGAATACCTGATGAAGTCAGTGGCATAGCATCAAGTAAATAGAAACATTTCATGCCTTCAGTGTCAGGACCCTTAGGAGGCACCCAGGACAGCAGGGCTGTTTGCCATGTATCTAGGATACGACATGATGTACTGCAGGGCAGGGGCAACATAGCTTGCAGTACAAAGCTAGGCCTCAAATATGAACCTGACTGCTGTGTAGCAAAAGGCAGTTAGGTGGTCAAAGGGGACCAAGTCACTGCAGACAGGTAGTAGAGACAAATTGAGGAAATATATATCTATATATACATACAGTACATACACACACTATATTATTATTGGGACGCCTGCCTTTACACGCACATGGACTTTAATGGCATCCGAGTCTTAGTCCGTAGGGTTCAATATTAAGTGGGCTCACCCTTTGCTAGAACAGCTTCAACTCTTCTGGGAAGGCTGTCCACAAATGGTTTAGGAGCGTGTCTATGGGAATGTTTGACCATTTTTCCAGAAGCGCATTTGTGAGGTCAGGTACTGATGTTGGAGAAGGCCTGGCTCGCAGTCTCCGCTCTAATTCATCCCAAAGGTGTTCTATCGGGTTGAGGTCAGGACTCTGTGCAGGCCAGTCAAATTCCTCCACCCCAAACTCGCTCATCCATGTCTTTATGGACCTTGCTTTGTGCACTGGTGCGGTCATGTTGGAACAGGAAGGGGCCATCCCCAAACTGTTCTCACATAGTTGGGAGCATGAAATTGTACAAAATGTCTTGGTATGCTGATACCTTAAGAGTTCCCTTCACTGGATCTAAGGGGCCAAGCCCAACCCCTGAAAAACAACCCCAAACCATAATCCCCCCTCCACCAAACTTTACACTTGGCACAATGCAGTCAGGCAAGTACCGTTCTTCTGGCAACCGCCAAACACAGACACATCCATCGGATTGCCAGACAGAGAAGCGTTATTCATCACTCCAGAGAACATGTCTCCACCTATCTAGAGTCCACTTCTCGAGAGTCCAGTGGCGGTGCGCTTTACACCACTTCATCCGATGCTTTGGAGGTCTTTAGCTATTTACTCTGTGAGGCTTCCTCCATGCTGAATGGAGAGAAAGAGAATGTGGAGCACGTGCGACACTCCACCTTGCAGATGAAGTTAACAAATCAATCCCTCAGTATTAACTCCTTCTGCATTGGAACCAGTGGAAGCAGGAATTTCTCAAACTGCACCCAGCAGTCCTAATAACTTGCAGTCCTGGAAAGTGCCACAATTCAAAGCCCAGTGTCAGGAGGCCAAGTTCCAGGTTAGCTCCACAATGTCCAGTCCAGCAGGGTCCAGGTACAACACACAAAAGGGTTAGGAAAAGCGGATACAGATAAATTCACAAAAAGACCAGATCAGCACGAATCTTGACTGAAGAAAACAAAAGAAAGCTAGCAAAAAAGATTAGACTTTTCTCCTTGGACAGTAGCAAATAATGGAGGCATGCTAAGAGTAATAGGGGTTATACTGGCTGGACCACAATATTTTTGTTTGCCAGTGTCCAATCCACATGTAGGCAGCAGTATAACTCAACAGTCTCTGAACCCATGTGTCCCTCCATGGACAAGAAAGAAATCAGTTTTAGATAAACTGGTACTTTAAGGCCTCATTCACACACAACGCAAGAGCAAAATTGTACACATCTTTGTAAATGCGTATATACGAGCAAACTGTATGCAATCCCAGAATGCATCATTAATAACAGAAACTTCAATGTACGCACGCGCATAAAATACGCAGAAATTCCGAGCCCGGACGCATCTCGGTTCCATTTTATTTTTGCGCATCTTTACACAGCGCAAAAATACGGCTCCATACGCAGCTCTGTGTATGAATCCATTTATTTGCATATGCTGCATACGGAGAAAAACACTGCATGCATTTGCGCGAAGCGTATAATACGGTAGTGTGAATGAGGCCTAAAAGAAACATAGTGCAAAATGTTTCTCCATTTTGTCTTAATATATTAGTGCAGTTATAATGTAGGTTTGTCTTTCTTGTAATATAACTACCCGGTCTGCTTTAGTTCACCTAGTATAGCATACTGACAGTAACGTATATATATAAAACAAAAAACATATCGTGTACAAAGTTTAGAACGCCGACATTTAAAACTGTTAAGCATGGTTCCCACAACGTGTTGCAATTAAGCAAGTGTCTAAATTTTTATCTTGTACATTTTAAGCAGATAAGTTGTGCTGTAACAGCTGTGCAAAAAATAAGGAAAGAAGTACACAGAAATTCTACAGCTGGAACCACTTGGAGCATGAAATCAAGAAGCTGATATCAAATTACAACACAGTACCAAAATGTATTCGTAGCGAACAATACAAAAACAATATATTTAATTATGCGATTAAGGAGAAATGTTCCATTCATAACAGCAAGTCTTAAAATAGATCTGAAAAAACAAACAAACAAACAAACAAACAAACGGAGAACTACATAGCACAACAGTCTTGTTCCTGCTTTTACTTCAAGAGTAAACTCCCCAGAGCCCCCCTGGGAGATTCATCTTCCAGCTTGCAGATTATGAATCACTGTTATGCTTTAAAAAAAAAAAAAAATCCTTTTGCATGTCATACCTTAGGGCTATGCATGGCCTGACCGAAAAAATCCTTGGCAGGTGATCCCTAAAACCTGCGAAATGCAACACAAGCATCCCCTGCTCCCCAGGGGCAATGCTCAGAACTGGCTGCTCAAACCTTGAGCACTGTATTGTGGCAGGCTGGGCACAAATGTGGCACAGGGGCACTGCTGGCAGATTCTGGCAGTGGGGGAAAAGGGAAAATGCAAGAGTAGTCACTTTATGGTGACTGATGTGCAATTTAATGTTTAGTTCTTTATTTTTTTTTCTATAGATGGCATTTAACCACCTCACAACCAGACATTGTGTCCTGAGGTGTAATGCTAAGTATACATTTTTTTATTGGAAATATTTTAACAGAAATTAAGTGATACAGATTTTTTTTTTTACATTTGCTCTTTTTTTTATTCATGCTATATACAGAATTTGGGGATGAATATGGAGCAAAGGCGATACCGCACCCAAAGAGGAAATGTATAATAATGCAGCAAAGATAAGGGCTTTTAAAAGGTATCAGAAACACCACTGATGTATCACAAAAGTAGGTTAAGATTACATCTTTATTTTATACAAAAATATAAAAGAAAATTTGATTGTGCAAAATAAAACAATTAAAACAGTGATCTATCCTTCATATTGTGGCATACAATCAAGACCTGCCTTATAAAAGATACCAATAATATTGATTACTTATTCAAAGACCATAGAGTCCCAAAAATGCGATATTGTCATGATATCATGGTATCAAGGGGTGCCAATGTTATTGAACGCATTTCGTGTCCAATATAGGGGCTTCTTCAGGAGGAAGGAAGAAGATACTATTTTAGCCTTCCTGCAAATGGTCACCCCAACCTAACAGATTATCTTCTTCCTTCGTAGTAGTAATAGTCAATAGAAAAACTATTACAACACTGAAAAATGGTCTGGGAAGGAATGGAGTGTAACATGCAGATACTGAGGCGGTTAAAGTGGACTATTCAGTAATTTTACAAGTCAGCCTAAAGAAATGCCTAACATGTCTATACACATCAACTTAATAATTTTGCACACAAGCTCTACATTTTATCATTATATATAGCCTTTAACCCCTTCACCACCAGACCGCTTTTTGCACACATATTAAAATGTACATTATAGGCCTGATTACTTTAAACCCTTCAGAATTATGTATTTCCTGAAAGCAGAGACTTGTACGCATCAAGGTGTGGTTTTGTGCCGAGTTAGCCACATGTCCCCATTGAGTTCAATAGGGCCTGCACCCGCGACAAATGCAGCAAAGAAGCTCATGTAGTAGATTTTGCGACACACATTCTGCGTTTTTTGGTTCCATGTTTTCATGCACATGCAATCCTCTAGCTGATGCTCTCAGTCTCTCGGGTTGAGTGTGTGCAACAGGGCAGCGTTCACCAATTAAAAATGTTCTGTGCCACCCATAGTAACCAAATTGCCTTCCATTTTTTAACCTGAACAGGTGAAATAGCAGCAGGAATTGTTTGTTGATGGGCAGCTTAGATGAGAAAATACAACAAGTTAAAAAAATATATATAATCAGTTTTTTTATATACTTAAACACTTCCATATGTTTACACTGGAACCCAGAATATTGTTGTTTTGATCATGCTGTAATATTATACGTCACAAATAAAAGTACACAGCTGTAGTATGTCAGTTCAAAACAAAAGGAATACAACTATGAATCCAATCTGTACATCTTTCAATCCAAATCATTTTGTCAACATTCCAGAGATTGGTTAAAAAAACAACTACATTTTGGGGTCAAGTACGTTTGAGGTGTAAATATTCAAACATATTTGCAAACAATAAAAGTAAATCACCAATCAGAATGCAGTGGGGCTCCTGCCCGGCTACTGACAAAGCGGTCGTATGTAGTCTTTCCATACAGCACTGATTTCAATTCCCCTTGGCTCACCACCTAACTACACCCCTCTCTTTTATTTAATTTTTTCACCTTCTGCCCATTCTGCAGCTTTTTTTTAAACATTGGTAATTCTAATCTAATAAAACAGGATGGATTTTGGTAAGTACAAATCTATGAAGGGAGATAGTAGGATCGTTTAGGCCAGGGGGGGGGGGAAGAATAACTGCACTTTTTTTTTTTAAGTTTGGAGCAGCTGAACAATGCCATCTGAATATATATAATATTAAATACTTACATTGAATAATGTTGTCACATCTGTTTACCAAAATAGAACCGACTTCTAGATCTGTCTGGACACCTTTATTCTGGAATGACTGATTTGTATCTTCCACATCCAAATTTCCATTTTCACATTTTTCTAAAACAGAAAATGATTTAAGATATAAATTTACTGGTTCTGCTTTTTCATGGTCAAATAACACATTACCCAGCACATTTGTACTGCCTGATGTAGTCCTGGGCAACCTGTTTCCCCCAGCAGCTGAAAAACAGGACAGAGGAAGTCCTACTTTCTACTGCAAAGAACATTATGCAGCTTGGCAGATCTATTGTCTGTAGAAGTGATAAAACATAAATGAGGCTTTGAAATATTACAAAATGTTCTAATTATATTTGCCAGCTGATTTGAAAAATGTTCCGGAGGGCTTGGCAGCGAAAGGGTTAAACAGTCATATTTCACAATGATGGTGAATTCCTCTGTACTTTCTTAGGCTTATTCAACAAAACAAAGAGCAATGTTCAGAGTGCAGTGACCCAGATCAAATTTTCTGATTGGTAGCAACAGGCTACTGCAATTTGCACATTATCACTGCTTTTTCTATTTAATGAAACAGTGCACATCATAGGATCTCAAGCAGGGATACTTTTGATTCGGATTCCAAAGGTATGTCTACATATTAATTTCAATTCAGTACATTAGTTTCATAGGTCATTAAACATTAATCTTATAAAAAAATAATAATATACATTTTAAAAAGGTCCTTAAAAAAGTCTAATAGATTTCTTGACAGGCATAGATACAAACATATTGGCCAATATATGTAAACACTTTAGGATATACTTGAAACAAGTTGCCACATACCAGGGGGTTCTTGATAAATATTTTTGGGTACACAATATAATCATTCAAAACTTTGATTTATATTATGCATGATTCTCAAAGCTGCAATTGTACTTGTAAAAAAGTATAAAGCAATCTTATTTCAAAACACTCAAGTCTTGATTTTGAAAAAGGGAAATGTAATTTGTTGCACATGTGCCCCTGTTCAACCCTTTCGCTGCCAATGCCTTTTTCTTTTGTTTTTTAACATTATGTTACAATTAGGGATGTCCTGATACCGATGCTAGCATCGGAATCGGGCCCGATACAGGGCATTTTGACAAGTACTTGTACTTGTCAAAATGCCGTGATACATAGCGCCGAAGCTTGCGCTATGATTTTTGTTTTTTAACTTACTGGGAGAGCAGCGGCAAGTCGGCCCTGGTCCGGTGGGAGGAGCTCTCTGTCAGCGCTGGTCCTGTTCTGTCGACACTGAGAACTCATCGACCACGTGCACCTCTGACGTCGCATCCGGGTACTGCCAGTAGGTCACCTTCACATAAGGACCTTCCGCGCATGCGTTGCCACTCACCGAGCCTTACAACCCCACACTGCGCCTGCGTCTCTTTCTCACGGCCGTTAGCTTCTCTAACTACACACAGCTCTTGACTAGTTCAACTACCATGCACTGTGCTTGCGTGCTTTGGAGAAGTTAATGGCCATGAGGGACGCAGGTGCAGTGTGGGGGTGTAAGGCTCGGTGAGTGGCAATGCATGCGCGGAAGGTCCTTATGTGTAGCTGATCTACTGGCAGTACCCGGATGCGACGTCAGAGGTTCTCAAGTTCGATGAGTTCTCAGTGTCAACAGAACACCGGCGACTGCCCAGAGGACCTGTGGGCAGTCGCAGGCCAGCTAAATTAGGACCCCACCTGGAGCTCCTCCCACCAGACCAGCGCCGACTCGCCACTGCTCTCCCCCACAGCGCGACCTCACCAGCGAGGCAACTAACAGTGAGTGATGGCTTGGGGTCCCTCATAAGAACGATTTATTGTATTAGCAGGGGAAAATAGTAAATTATTGTCTGCAGTGTGTACTCTATATGTACCACATATAGAGTACACACTGCAGCAATAGATTTACTATTATCCCCTGTTAATATGAATGGATTAAATCATTTAACCCATCCATGTTAGTCGAGGAAAATTGTAAATCTATTGCTGCAGTGTGTATCGTATATGTAGTACATATATACAGCACACACCTCCACTATACTACAGCAATAGAGTTACAATTTTCCCCTGCTAACATGAATAGGTTAAATCATGATCCATAGTACATAACATGTAGTTGTATTATGGATCATTTAACCTATTCATGTTAGCAGGGGATAATTGTAACTCTATTACTGCAGTGTACTGGAAGTGTGTACCAGGTTAAATGATCTATAGTACACATTTCCAGTACACTGCAGTAATAGAGTTACATTTCTCCCCTGCTAACATGAATAGGTTAAATGATCCCAGAGGTGCATGCATGATCGGATTTGTAATTTCACGACAAGCTGTGTGAAAGCAAATACAAATGTTTTATTGTTTCTAAAACAGTCTTAAAGTTCTTCATAATCATACATAAATTGGCCTAAAATCATTAGTCTGCATTGTTTTTTTTAAAATGTCCCCTGTCCCTTTAAGAAAAAGTATCAGTAATTGGTATCAGGAAGTACATGAGGGGAGGTACTTGTACTTGGTCTTGAAAAAGTGGTATCGGCACATCCCACATTTTAGGTCTGAAAATTACTTCAAACCCCCAATCATATATTTACTGAAAGCCAACACAATGTAGAATAAAATGGTGGGAGTTGCAAATTTTCATGTTGCACGATATTGGTGCAACTCTTCATCAAACCCAAAACTTTAGTGAAAAATTAACTTGTTAATTTTAGTGCCCCAAAACACAATATAAAATACCAATTTTGTTTATAAAATCTAAAAGATGAGGTTACGACATATAAATAAACACCCAACATGCTCTGGTTAAAAATTGTGCGCGTCCAAAAAACGGTGACAAAATTCAGTACCCCAAAAAGTCCATAGGCGATTCTTTAAAAGTCCCTAAAGGTAATCAGTTTAGAGATACGCATAAATATTGTCCCTTTAATTACTGCTATTACTCTGGCGTGCGCGGTAATACCCAACATGTGTAGCGTGATCATAGTTTTCGTGGGGGCTGCGCGCGCGAGCAGAAAAAAATTGCCGTCTGGAGACGGCAACCCGCAGATGTAGCAGTGCCGTCCGTCCGTTTTTTTACTACGGGCGGACGGCAAGAGGTTTAACTATTTTTTTATTTTTACATTTTATTTCATATCAATTTTTTAAAACTGTTTTTTTTGTACAAGCCCCACATGTGATATCATATTGGTGGTGACAGGTCCTCTTTAAGGTGACACTGGGAGTCCAAAAGACTCCTAGTATCACCTTTCCACTGTAAATAAGCTATTGAAGTGCAGATCACACTTCAATAGGTTATTGCTCGGCTTCAGGAGCCGGGCGGTGAGAGCGCAGGGACCGGAAGTGATGTAATACTAGGTCACTCCCGGTCCCATAGAACGGGGAGGAGATCAGTGAATGTACACTGCTCTTCTCCCCAGCTTCCCCCGGCACCCAACATGTCGCTTCCAGGCCCCCAGGAGGGGCAGTGGACCCTGGGAAAACACATCGTGGTCTGTCAGTCGGGCACTTTAGGGCTGCAACCAACTAATCGATTAATCAATAATAAAATCGATAATGGAAATAGTTGTCAACTAGTCTCAATATCAGTTAGTTGGATCCCCTAGCTCTCTCCTCCATGCTGGAAGGAGGGAACAGCAAGCAGTGGGCGTGTGCAATAGCCAGCCTATTGCTGTTGCAATTTGAAATGGACCAGACCACTACCTGCTGTATTTACATTCAGCTGCCGTCTGCTGCCACGTATGACATATCTCATACGTCGGTTGCAGCGGGCCCCTTTAAACAGACTGAAGTTTCAAGGCCATATACAATTACATCTCCAAAGCTGATCCCAACAGAGGATGTTCACACTAGCGAAGAGTCAAACACCTAACCTATGTTTCAACTCTGCATTGCAACCCACTACTTCTCAGAGACCAAACACCATCACTACCATAAGCAATCTAACTGCATGTGTGTATGGGTGTTTGTGTATGGCTGCTATGCATTATTGAAGGATCTCAAATGCAGTGCTTGAATTCTGAACTGGAAAGTAGATAGGAGCATTGAGCAGTCTACATGAGTAAATTTCTTTTCCACTTACAGAGCTAGGTTATTGTTTTTCTTTGAAATAAATATTCATGTAATTTTATTGGTATCTATCTTCATTTTGTACATTTACCAGTAGCTGCCTCATTTCCCACCCTAGGCTTATACTCGAGTCAATACTTTTTCCCAGTTTTTTGTGGTAAAATTAGGTACCTCTGTTATATTCGGGACGGCTTATACTCGAGTATATTACGGTATAAAACAAGGTATACCTTTTAGCATTCAAAAGCAGTTATTGAGCTTCAGGCAAGTAACTGTGCTTTGTCTAAGAGGAGAAATCTGGGAGAATGTCATATGTCTACTTCAGCATTTCCCTCTCTAAAACCGGTGATCACTTTGACTGTAGTATTAAAATTGTAGCAATTCACAAGCTGGCAGCAGAGAGCTAATTTGAAACATGTGTAAAAACAAAAAACATCAAGATTACTGGAAAGGCACCAGTATTTACATCAGTCTAAGTCCAGGAAGTAGATGCTGGCCCTAGATAATATTCAAACAAACATGGTGCTGACCTTCTGGAGAGAAAGACAGATTAAGCCATTGTGAATGATCTTCGACAGGTACTGCAATCAGTTTTTAAAACACAAAATGTCCTATGTTTCCTATGCGTCAGGGAAGTCCGGCGTGTGTTCCAACTGCTGCACGGATCCCTGCACAAACTTTTGCACGTGAATATGCGCATAGGAAGCAGTTTGGTGTTCGCACCATGCATATGCATAAGCATGCTCTGGTATACCTGGCACGGCGTGCACTCCTGTTCCAGCTGTTGGAGCCAGGTGGGCTATTTAATGACGATGGATGCAGCTGCTATAAGACCTTCAGCTGTATCCTGTGCTCTATTGTACTTGTTATTTTGGATCTCCAGTGACTTTGCTCGTGACTTCTGATTCTGCACTTCGCTGCCCACCGGTTGCAACCTGGTCTGTCTGACACTGTGTCTGTCTTACTCCGCCACCATCTGGCCTGCTGATGACTGTTTGGTTCACAAGGTATCCTGCTTCCAGCTACTTGCATAGTCACTCCTGCACCAGCAGACCTTTCATCAGCTACAGGCACTCGAGCCTCTCTCTGAGGTCCGTGCATTCGCTGTACCACTTCCAGGGGTGCTCTGAGGAGAGCTGCAAGGGAAAGCCTCCCTCATCACTTCATGCTACACCAGGTACATGACACTATGTGAACTGTTTTTATTCTTTTTTTTAAGTCAAGGGGAATGCTATGGGAATGTAAACCCTGTAAACACATCGCGAAAGCAATCCATTTCCTTTAAAAAATAAAGACAACTGCACAGACAAAGACTAAAAAACAGCAAGCACATGCAATGTTTTCTACTGGCTGGATTTAAAAAAAAAAAAAAGGTATTTGTAAACCAATTTAGGTATTAGCAATAATAAAATACAACTAACTACAATGAAAAAAACCCCACAGGCAACACAGGTTGCAGAACACAACAAAAACAACGCAGCACAGCCCACACACACACCCACGCCATAAACCAGCAATCTACCCATTATCATAAGGGAAATGGACAAGAAAGAAATAGTTAATAGGTATCATATTTAAACATCGAAGGCCAAAGACTCCAGCCACAGAGCCCATCTTATGGGTTTTTTTTTCGGGCAATCTTCTAGCTTTGTAAATCAATCTATATTTGGCAATCGCATTTTTCACCAAATTTACAAAGACTTGAAGCGAAGGAGGACGAGGTCGCTTCCAATATAGGAACATGGCCTTATGGGCATAAAAACACAAAAGACAAAGCAAGGAGCGTAACGCAGTTCGTTCAATAAATGGTTCCAAAATAGAAATCACAATGCAGTTGTGAGTGGCCAGCACACTGCCCCC
>NW_017307453.1:428388-466410 GCF_000935625.1 Nanorana parkeri | reverse complement strand
CCCCCCCGGTGTGACCTCTCCCCCTCAATATGAAATTAGTAACAAACAAAGAAAAGATAGGGGTTTCTGAGCGGTATTACTTCAAATATATATATATAGCTTCAAATCTTTTTGTATAAAATTTATTTTATAATACATGTATCTTAAATATATATACAAAAAACAGACAAACAGTAAATTGAAAACATCTTAAAATAGATGCATTGTATCAGGAGTGTATACCCATGAATCAAGCTGTATATAACAGTTGTGGATCAAATAAATATTCGTTTTTAGATCAGCGTGTTCAATCCCTACACGTTTCGCAGCTTTGCTTCATCAGGGGATTTCTAAACTGATCTATTAGAAAACAGTATGTTCACTCAGTACATATCGACAATATATTGCATATATCAATTAAATCGCATAGAGAGATGTGTTTTAGCAACCAATTCAAACAGAGGGAAAGCACACCACCACCGTCACACACCTGGCACTCACCACCAACTGGAAATAGCTGGATACGGGTGGAGCTCCCTGTTCGGAGTGTAGATGGAGAACCGAATCCTCTAATCTTAGCACTCCGCCCAGATCTGACACGGGGACCTCTGGGCCACAGTAGGAGGGATTCCAGGTTTTTGGCAAAAGGACAGGATTGACAATGGTGTTCTTATCCGAAATGTTGTTATGGTTCAGCTTGATTCATGGGTATACGCTCCTGATACAATGAATCGATTTTAAGATTTTTTCAATTTACTGTTGTCTGTTTGTTGTATATATATATTTATGGTACATGTATAATACAATTAATTTTATACAAAAAGATTTGAAGCTTTGGTGTATTACCTCTCAGAAACCCCTATCTTTTCTCGTTGTTTGTTACATGGTTCCACAATACCCAATGATAGGATAGATGGAATTAGGGGAAATGCAATGCATATTTTATCCTGAAGAATATCATGAATCCGGGCCCAATACTCAAGAATGCCCAAGCAATCCCAAAAAATGTGGAACAGGTCCGCTGCAATTTAAAGTAACACTAAACTCAGGAGTTAAATCCTAAAAATGCTTTTCAAGCACCTTATCTATCAACAGAAATGTATCCTATTTGTGAATCTCTCAGCTGTAGGTCCTTTTATTAAACGTTGACCGGTCCGCGGCGATAAAAAGGTTGGGGAGCACTGCTTTAAATCATCTGAGTTTGTGCCGACACTGTCCCTTCTGGAGGGTGGCTACTTTTGTTCCCCATGGTCCCTATGCATGTTGTAAAGTAGCCCCCGCTCCTAGCTCACTCCCGTTATAAACTACAATCTCAATATAACTGAGTAAACTGAACAGGAGATTGTAGTCCATCACGGGAGCAAGCTTGGTGGAAGGACAGTGTCAGCCCCCATTGAGGATGTACAGCAGAGTCATACACAAATAAGATGCATTTTTGTTACTAGTTAAGGTACTTGAATGTATTTTTAGGATTTAACTCCTGAGTTTAGTGTCACTTTAACTTAGTAGCTGCAATGTAACTGTGTTCTGGGCCTGGCGTTTGCACACATTTTCCTGAATCTGAAAAAGGACATAATTTTTTTCATTATTATTTCGCCAATGCTTAAATCAGCTTTGTAATGAATTAAAAGAGCTCCTGTTTCTCCACACTTGAGCAACTATCTATCCTTTGCACACATATTTCCAAAGGAGAAATACATCACACCATGGATCTTTTTTATAAAGTCCAAGTTTTTATTAAAGAGATCACATTACAATACAGGTGCAATGTTTTGGGGTTGCAGAGATCCCTTTCTTGGGGCAAATTGTAAGTACTGTGTGCATTAAGACAACTACTTAAAGAAATCACCCAACAATCAGAAATACAAAAAGTATCCCCACTAAACACTATTCATGACATCATAAACCCATCAAAATGACAAAGCGCAACAACAGCATAACATAGTAACAGCATAAAGTATAAAACAAATATTATACAGTTTGTGTCAGTGTTTTCTCAAGAACGAACATGGCTGCCGAAGTTCCTGAACTACATGACCTAGCTCCAATTTCTGTCCACACACGTCAGAGTGCCCCTCAAGCCAAAACCAGAACGATTAAGCACATTCTATGAACCCTACCTTTCTAGGGTCAACCAATACAACAAAAAGCATATCATAAATGTATGTATACATACATGACTTGCAGTGTACAACTGCAAGACCCACTTCAACTTTGGTAGGAACACATTTAAGAGCCATAAGACCTTAGAGCAAAGGAAATGCATTTGAACCATCTTTCCTTATTTATACAATATATTTTTTTCAGCCATTCTCTCAAACAATGACAAACCTTCGAAATCTGAACAAAATATACTTTAAATTTTAGACTTTGAGTTACAAGTGATAAATATTCTAATAAATGTGCATGATGCAGGTAAACCAAAATCTCTGATGCAGGTAAAACAAAATGTAGCAGGAGTAAAAGTAAACATCCATGGATATTTGGTTGGCCATACCCATCGGTCATAGCTAACTGTCAACTAAGATTTCACTATCTATGTTCAACTTTATTTGATTGCCAGTCTAAAGTGAAAAATATTTAATATTTAAATAAAAACATGATGTTTAATAAATGAAATACATTTCTTAATAACTGCAACCATTTAATCAAACGCAAACTGCCTATATAAAATCTATAGAATTAGTATGAAATAGTCAACACATTTCTAAAGACAGAAAACATTTTCTGAATGTCGTCTTCTCAAATGTAGACTTACATTTTAGCAGGCAGATGAGTAGAAATTATTGCAAAGGGTGTGATAGTGAAACTAAAGTTAGCACACAAGTCAGTCTAAAGCTCCAGGAAGGGTTTTGCATTCGTAATGAAATGTCATGAAGATTTATGCATGTGAGTCATAACATTGGAACTTTGTACTTCTGTAAGATGAACAGACTCATCTAGCAGTTAAGCAGTTGTTTTCTTATTAGGCAGACTACAAAAATTGAATACTTTGAGCATACGGTTTAAATATGAAACAGGGAAGCATTCAGTTATTTAACTCTTGAAAATCCATCAACCTAAAAGATAATTATGTTTGACAAATTTACTGTAACATACAGTTAAGCTCCTGGAAGTTTTTGAGATGCAACATGAATGGATACTGCTATTTTGACATGTAGATTGAAAGCACTTTAAAGCAAAGTCTTTACTCAAGTTTTATCAAGTGAGAATTAATTAATATCAGGATACACTCATCCAATGGTATTGATGTACGTTACTTATAGTTCTTTAGAATGGCTATATTTTTCTACAGACTATGATATTATTTGTATTGGTAGCTTTTACTTCCATGTTTTACATAAATCCTGCTCAGAATAATTAATAGGCACATCAATATAGCATGCAAGTACAGTTTTAACTTGCTGTGTAAATAAAGACCCTAGGATGTTGCTACATGTTCCAACATGTACAACTAAACAGTCATCTTATCAAACCTTAACAGAATGAAGAGAGAGTATGTTTTGCTTTGCTGTGTAGTTATGTGTATATAAACATTAAAGTTAATCTTTTCTTAAGAAACATTATATAAACCGGCATTAACGTGGGATAGCAGACACCATAAGGAACCTATTTTTATCTTTGCTTTGTTTAACTAATCTACCTGAGTGTTCGGTGAACCACCTAACTAATGACACTCGATAGGCTCAAATCTTAGCACGGTAAAGCACTCAAGACAAGGAATCCCATTCACTTCTATGGCCACTGTCCACACCTGAGCATTTTGTTGTTCGTTTTGTTGCACAACGTTTCCCACTAAAATCTAGGGCACCAAAAAGCACTCTAATCTAATCTGCCAAAAAGTAGCTCAGGTACTTTTCCCTGCAACAGGCATTTTTCTTCTTGCAACAAAATGCTCAGATGTGAAAAGATGCCATAGAAATAAATGGGATTCATTATCTAGAGCATTTTGTCGACACTTACCTTTCTGCGACAAAACGCTGAGGTGCAAACAAGGACTTAATGTTAGTGATTTAAGTGTTTCTAAATTAAAAACTATTTTTTTTTCAGTTTTGGATACAGCAGCGAGGGGGTTATAACCCTTGCAGGTTTCTAAATTGCTGTCCCCCTGCTGGGAAGATTGAAAGTAAAAAAAAAAAAAAGTGTAATTCTCTTACTGCATGTATCAATACAAAAAACCCACTTGTTATACTAATCATTAAAACAGATGTATACATTTATTTATTGCAGTGTATTGTACTTGTGTATTTGCAGTTGCTGCATGTCCCAGGTGTCTACAAGTGCAGCAGCAGGACCCTGGAATCTCTATGACCCCTGCCTCCAGTGGTCCTACTGGCCCAGCTCAGAGCTCATGGATAGATTAATGTAGCTCTTCCTTTTACCACTCTAAATTTTCCTTTTAGTGATGTTACTTGCCTCTGCTTTCAATCCTTCCCACTAGCGGGAGAAAAGGCAAGATGGTGGGCAGCAGTAAAAGAATGTCAATAGAAGGTAGAATAAAAAGCAAAATAATTTTGGTTTAATGGTTGGGTACTACAATGGCATTCGTAATTACACAAAATTTTAATATAGAAACGGTCTTTTAATTAACTTTAACCAGTTGACATCCGCGGTGTTAAACCCCCTTCCCAACCAGGCCATTTTTCAGTATTCAGCGCTGCGGTACTTTAACTGACATTTATTCCGTCATGCAGCGCTGTACTGAAATGAATTTTATACCCTTTTTTGGGGAAATTTAAGGAATTTAAGGAAAAATTACCGAAATGTAAAAAAAAAAAAAAAAACAGTTTCCCCTATATTAAATGATAAAACATTTATTATTACCCAATTTTTTGGTAAAATATAAAAGATGGGGTCACGTCGGGTAAAAAGACACTAAACATGTCAAGCCTTAAAATTGCGTGCGCGCGCGAAACCTCAAAAAACGATAATACCCAAAATTGGCCCTAGGCGACGCTTTAAAAGCTGTTACCGCTCATCAGTTTAGTGTTATCAGTGATTGATGGCCCTAAAATGATTGCTCTCACTGCGACGTTCGCGGCGATATGTAACATGTGTAGCGCAATTGTAATTTTTGCGCGCTGGGGCACCGGACGCGTATTTACGTTTATAGGCGCGTAAACGTGGGGGTGGGGGAGTTAAACATTTTGGGGGGGTTTTTTCCCCTTTTTTTATATGTGGCTTTTATTTTATTTTATTTTTTTATGTGTTACTTTTCTTTTTTTTTATTTATATTTTTTTTTTTGCACTTATTGTTATTGCTATTATATAGGGGGATAACAACCCCCTATATAATAGCAAAGGCACACTGACAGGTCCTCTTTATGGAGATATTAGGGGTCTCTAGGACCCCTAATATCACCTATGGACCCCAAAAGAAGCTGATAAAGCAGAGATCTGCTTTATCAGCTTCTTCTCTCTCCAGATGACTGACAGGTGAATGCGGAAGTGATGTAACACACATCACTTCTGCATTCACAGCCCGGACGGGGATCAGCAAGGAGCTGATCTCCCGTCCTCCTCCTCCTGACGCCCTCGGAGCCGGTCCCGGGATCCAAGATGGGGCAGCGGATCCCGGGAATCAAGGTGAGGGGTCAGGGGGGGGACCGGAAGCGCCGACCGTGCTGGGGGGGGGGGTGCCGCGAACGAGCACATATAGGCAATCGGCGGGCTATGGACCCGCTGATCGCCTATATGTGAAACACCCGGTACCGGGTGTTCGCATTGGACGGGTCTTTTCTGCCCGTGCGTGCCCGCTAGGGGGCGCGCGCGAGCAGAAAAAAATTGCCGTCTGGAGACGGCAACCCGCAGATGCTGCAGTGCCGTCCGTCCGTTTTTTTACTACGGGCGGACGGCAAGAGGTTAAATACAGCCAGTAAGAGTTCCTAATTGCATAGTTACTTTCAACATGCTAACAGGAGTAGATCACAGGGATGGCCTAATTATTTAGCTGCTGATCCTTCACTTTCCAATCAGCAGGCTGGGGAAGGAGCCAAATAAGGAAGTAGTTATTTTTTTCTATAATTATAGAAGAGTAAGTCCATTAAAACATGATTTCTTAGGAAGGGTGTTAAGTTGTACATAAAGTATGCTTTCCACGTTTGCTTTCGGTTCCCCTTTCATTTAAGTCCATCTGTAGTATAAACAATCAATAATGGGTTCCCTGTCCCTTTTGATGCCTGTAGTGTTTTTAACTTATGCAAATCAGTTCAATAGTTTCCAGGATTAGTAAAGCTGTACTTTCGGGCCACTCCTTATGTAAGCGCATACCGCTATTGTCCTGTTTTGTGAGGGGCCAGGAGGCGAGGGGGCCAAGACACAACCACCTGGGGTCTATGAGACCTGCAGCACTTACATCCAGAGTGGCCCAGAAGTAGAGCGGGAGCTGTATTAAAGGATAACTATTGGCAGAGTGAAATGTACTCTTTTTAATGGTTTGAGGCGGCATGTGGCACTGCAGCTATCACACACTGGCTCTATAGCTCAAGAACTGAGTGATCACAAACCACAGCTCGTTCAGCTCACAGATTCTCCCCGCTCTCTGTTCCTCCGGCATTCATTGGAGGGACAAACAGGGGAGGGGGCCGGCACAGATGGCTCTGGCAGGGCAGAGCTAGCTTCAATCAGGAACTGACTTGGATCCTGACAATATCGTCGGGATCCTTCCCGGCTGCAGCGCGACTCTGCGCTGTCAACACATAGAGGGTGATAGCCTACTAGATGCTGACTTTGAGTCACAGAAGTATATTAGTAAATGTATTCCTGTGTCCCAAAATAGAGCTAAAGACAAAAAAGGTTTGGCTATATTTCTCTTTTACTCCCCGCATCTAAACCAAAATGATTTGCAGGACAAAGAGCAAAGGCTGTATGACTGAGTTAGCTTCTGAACCAAAGGAAGGTTTTACTATTTTAAACCTGATAAGGTAAATCATGTCTGGAGTTGGAGTTTAAAAATGCATCTGCCAGATCTTTGACTGGACTAATAGACTAATGAAATCCAATATTAATTTGTCAATCCCTTATATTCATTTTCTGTGATTTTTCTGCTGTGTATCATTCCCTGGTTTTCTCTGTTATGCATAATAGTACCACATCACATAACTTGACTGGGCTGGGCTGGTCCTAGAGTGTCAGAAGACCAGCACACTTGTTTACTAAAACTGAAAGCTGCTAAAAAAAGACGTTTCTCCTGTTCTCTGAAGAACTGAAGATAACCCACCCGTAAGTGATCAGACACTCCTAAAACACACCATAAAGAAGCAACAGAGAATAAAGCAAAGGCCATCTAAAAATTATATTAAACATCTTAGTAAACATACTCTTTAAACAGAACAACAATATTAAACTAACAGAATTACATCAATTGCATTTACCAAAATGTAACAAAAGATCCAGTGATATAATATTCACCCTTTACACAGACAAAAAATAAAAGTTATAAGGTTTCTCAGCTGTGTCACTGCCAGGCATTGTTGTAAAATGTCTGTTAACAAGAACAGCTTTATACTAGAACTGCTTGTGTTATAATTTAGATCAGTCTACATAATTTGTAAATAAACAAGTTTGTGAATAGCCCCTTGTTAAGTTTTCTGTGATGCAGAGTCTGCAGAAAAAATATCAGTGTGTTTTATGTTGACTTACTCAACGAACTCAAAAAGCTTTACAGGGCATTTTAGAATGACTAAAAACTACAACTTACAGAAAAGCACAAATATGACCCAAAAACATCTTTGAATAAATCACATACGCACATTTAAATACAGATGCATCTGATCATTTATTATACCAGAAGAGTAAAAGTATGGTGTTCAAGGGAAAGTAAAGTCTCTAAATATTTTTTTAGATAAAAACCCATGCAAAAATATTTATGCTGAAACCTTAAACTACATAGATAAAAGTAAGCAATCTCATTACTGTGTGTGAATGTTTTAAAAACCTGTAAATAAAGCACAGACAATATGTAGAACTGCAAACAGACACTGCAAGTAATTCTTCCTGATCAATGTGTTATACAGTAAATGATTCACCACCAGTAAAATGTTTGGTAAATGTCACAGTTACTGCTTTTTAAATATGTCTGCTTGTTTCTATGTAAAATTCATAATTATGCTTCAATGCGATACTTTGGTCTGCCGCCCCAGAACATTACCATAGGCATCTGAGCAATTCCTTGCTCCCTTTTACTGACATGGCTCTTTCCATTAAAACTTCTCTCTCAAAATATTTTATGGAGAACTCTGCTTCAGCCTCTTCTGTAGTATTATGTAAGGCCCAATTAGCACCAGGGAAGACCCTTTGTGGATGTTGCGCACCAGTCCACTCAGGCACTCCCTTGGCTTCCTTCCTTAACAAGGCCTCAAATCTTGATGCTACACCGCTTAACCATCTGGGACTCCACCAAATATTTTAGCAAATTTAACCTACCTCAACTACCACTCTTAGGTAAGCCATTATTACCTCCTGGCTTAGAACTCCTACACATTTTAGTATTTGTGGAATGTGAAAAAGGGAGACATTGTGAGGTCTCCCCACACCCAGATCTTTGGATACATGCAAATTAAGTATTAGTTCACATTGGTGGCCGCTATCAGAGATGTTACCACTCTGTTATCTGTTTTTGATGCATCAATACTGATCCCTCAATTTCCTGGCATATGTTTTACAAATGTTGTTAACGATGTATTGCAAATTTGGTGGTCCTGTACCATGCAGAACAAATTCTGGGCAAATGTGACACTAAACTCAGGAGTTCAATCTTAAAACTGCATTCAGGTACCTAAATTATTAATCAAATTGTATCTTATTTGTATATCACTTTAGATCCTCAAATCATCTCTGAATTGGTGCCGACACTGTCCCACCTTCTGGAGGGTGACTACTTCTGTTCGCCATGCTTTATATTACTATGTTGCTTCTCTTTATTTGCCCATGTTCTTATTCATATTTCCTTCTCAATATACTTCTTGTAAACTGTAGTGTTGTCTGCAGTTTAATGAGTTAGACATTCTCCATGTCCATGGATAGTGAAGTGACACATGGGGGTTGATTTACTAACCTTATAAACACACCACGAACATGTATACACCTCTGTAGTGTGTTCCCTCCCAGCATGATCTATGGGTGGAATCTAAACACCTTTGTAGTGTGTACACACACAGCAGGTGTGTTGTGCAAATCCAAGCATGAATTGCAGGTTGATGTTGTGTAAATTAGCTCTATGTTGTGTTGCTTGCGTTGATGAATGCAGGAATGTAAATGCATGAGCTGACCATTTTTGTCTAAACTATGAAGCAGCATTATATATGCATCATGTGCATGATTTTTCCATATATGGCATTAGTGGAAATATGCTTTTAGAGACTTTTTGGTTGATAAATACGTTTTGCTGTGTAAAAATCACACGCACCTAGTGCGTACGTTTGTTTAGGTTAGTAAATCACCCCCATGGTCTGGTACTTGTATTGCAAGATAGTATAATTTTAGGTGGCTGGACGTACAGTGTACGTCTCCCGTCACGAAGGGGTTAATGTTCTTGTGAATCTTCATTGCTTTGTTAAATGTTTAGCTTCAAAAATAATAATAAAAAAAAAAAACAACATTGAAAGTGAAAATATTTTCCTTACTTTATGGCTGATATCTTATCTCAAAAGCTATTAAGAAAGAATCAGAATTATTTCACTGAGCCCCCCAGAGCTTCTTTTACTAGTTAAATCTTCACACCTCTCTATTTACTACAAAAACAAAAAGGTGGACAAGCAAGCTTTAAAAATAATGTCAATGCCCCTCTCAACACCCTTTGCACCAATTGGTTTGTATAATCCACCTCCAGCCTAAGTGAATATATTGCATGCCACTATATCCTTTATGGTGCAATACCCAGAAGCTTGTGTATTATAAATCATGGATTTTAACCTTATCCTGAACCCGCCTCTTGATACATACGTTCTCTTTTTTTTCCCCCCAGGACGAGAGGTGTTTTCCCATACTGATCATATCATTTTTGGGAATGATAAAAGAAAGAAAGACATTGACCATGCTGGACTCAATTAGGGCTGCAAAAACTAATCAACTAAATTGATTATAATCGATTAGGCTCCACACACGCTGCGCACCGCAACTCCTCCCCACCTCATGCTCCCCGCTGCCAGACCCGCCTGCCCGCATCCACAGGCCGAAATTCCTCCCCGCCTCACGCTCACGTACCACCAGCTATAGAGTAGTACAACAAATCCCAGCAATAATAAATTTTGCAGCACAATGCCGAATACCACTAGCTATAGAGGACTACAAAACCCAGCAGTAGTACATTATACAGCGCAATGCAGAATACCGCCAGCTATAATGCACTATTGCTGGGACGTGTTGTATTTCTCTATAGCCGGTGCCATTCTGCATTCATTGCTGTATAATTTTACACCTTTCCATTTCACTATATTGCCCACCGCACTCTTTTTCATTTTTACTTCCACCGCTCCAAGCTTGCTCCTGTGATGGACTACAATCTCAATACAAACTAGTAGTCCCATCACTGGAGCCATTTTTAAAATGGTATTTTATTTTATATCCGATCGAACTTAATAAATCGGCTAACTAATCGTTTTTGAAAATAAAGGTTAGCTGCAATGGCGTACTTAAATTTGAGGTATCTCTGATCACTGCCTGATCCAACTCTACCTTACTTTCTGCTGTGTCGGCCTTAGGCCAAAAGCTGAAAATATATCCCTTGACTGGGATTGATCCTAAATGATCAAATCCTTGATCCGCTTCATTAATCCTGGAAGCACACACTGATATCCCTGATATCCAGATATCCCCAGAACTATTACTGAGAGATGGAAAATGTTAATCACACTTGGCAGAAAAACTGAACATAAAGGGCTTAAATCGCCGTATAGCCCTTTATGTACTTTGTAGTTCACGAAAGTTCACAAAAGCAATGCAACCATGTAGCAATGGGTTGCAAGATATGCTAACACACTAGTGTGTTTTGCCATATGGCGTGATCCTAAAAAAAGGGTCAGGTGCACTTTCTTGTGCAGCAGTCGCATAGTACACTATACCTAAATCGAAGGACAAAAATGTTATATATTCCAGCTTTCAAATGCTTAAATGTGGTGGCATAATTTGTTCTTCAAGTACATTTTATTCAAGTAAAGAAAATACCTGCTGATCCTGTCAGAAATCTTTAGTCCTGTGGTTTAAACTTAACGCAGAACTATAGGGTGAGTGAATTACAATCATCCCCATAGTTAGAGCTGACTTGTGACATTGAAACTGTTGGCTCTATTGATCTGGAAGTGAATGAAAACATACCGCTGCTCATTCACTTCCCAATCATCTCCCTGTAGGGAGTGGTGACTGTCAGTCAGAATTATCCCTCTCCCCTCTTGATCCTCCAGCACTGACTGGAGGGATGGACGGGGAGGGGAGGGCATAGCTGGCTCTGCCTCTAGATAGGCAGAGCCTGCTGTCAGTCGCCGACAATACTGTCGATAATCGTCCAGGCTGCGATGCTCTCAGCATTTAGCGGGCATTAGCCCGCTATATACCGAGTTTTGAGTCATGGGAGAACATTACTATGTGTCCTCCTGAGCCAGGATGGAAAGCGGGTTACAAGTGCTCAGTGATCAGGATTGATTGCTGAGTGTTTGTAAATAACTGAGAACATAGTATGCTTACTTTGTCCCCAGTTATGAATGAACAGGAAGTGCTCTACATCGTTTCACTATTTCCACAGTTTATGAATGGACAGGAGCACTCACTATAGAGGCTTCCTAATTACTCATAACTGGGGCTGCAGAACAAGATTTAGGACCCTCAATCTCTTTTTCTATTTTTAAAAAGGGAAATATCAGGGGTCTGTTTAGACCCCTGAGTTCTCCTCAACGCACCTAAAAGCAAAGTTTAAAAAAAAAAAAAAAAGAAATGTGTGTTTTTTTTATCACAATCACTTTTTTTTTTTAAGGATGCACGGAAATTAAATTTTTAGACCGAAACCGAAAATAAAAAAACTGTCAGACCAAAACTGACTTTTTTTCCCAACCCTTTTAAAATGTTTACAATAATTTTGTAAATGTTTTGCTATTAAACCATTTAAATTTGCATGCATACAATTCTTATGGGCCTATACCCGCTCCTGACTCCACATGATATTGGCCGCACAAAATAAAAAACTATAATGAAACTTCATACAAACTAGGCATACAGTATGGCAAAAGTAGTTTGGCCTAAACTACTGTCATTTACATCATCAAAACATGAGGAAGGAAACTATTTTAGCTCTAGTCTGTCTAGATTTAGCCATTCATATGTGAGTTGAAAGTACATATACACTACATTGCTAAAAGTACTGGGACGCCTGCCTTTACAAACACATGAACATTAGTGACATACCAGTATTAGTCCGTAGGGTTCAATATTAAGTTGGCCCATCCTTTGCCACTATAACAGCTTCAACTCTTATGGGAAGATTGTCCACAAGGTTTAGGAGTGTGTCCATGGGAATGTTTGACCATTCTTCCAGAAGTGCATTTGTGAGGTCAGGTAATGATCTTGGACGAGAAGGCCTGGCTCGCAGTCTCCGCTCTAATTCATCCCAAAGGTGTTCTATCGGGTTGAGGACCTTGCTTTATACACTGGTGCAGTCATTTTGGAACAGGAAGGGTCCATCCCCAAACTGTTCTCACAAAGTTGAGAGCATGAAATTGTCCAAATGTCTTGGTATGCTGATGCCTTAAGAGTTTTCTTCACTGGTACTAAGGGGCCAAGCCCAACCCCTGAAAAACATCCTCACACAATAATCCCCTCCACCAAACTTTACACCGAGAAGTACCGTTCTCCTGGCAACCGCCAAACCCAGACACGTCCTTCAGATTGCCAGACAGAAGCGTGATTCATCACTCCAGAGAAAATGTCTCCACTTTGAGAGTCCTTTGGCGACGTGTTTTACACCACTGCATCCCATCCGATGCTTTGTATTGCACTTGGTGATGTAAGGCTTGAATGCAGCTGCTCGGCCATGGAAACCCATTCCATGAAGCTCTCTACACACTGTTGTTGTGCAAATATGAAGGCCACATGAAGTTTGGAGGTCTGTAGCTATGGACTCTGCAGACAGTTGGCGACTTCTGCACACTGTGCGCTTCATCATGCGCTGACCCCACTCCGTCATTTTACGTGGCCTACCACTTCGTGGCTGAGTTGCTGTTGTTCCCAGTTGCTTCCACTTTGTTATAATACCACTAACAGGTGACTGTGGAATATTTAGTAGCAAGGAAATTTCACGGACGGACTTATTGCACAGGTGGCAACCTATCACGGTACCACGCTTGAATTCCCTGAGCTCCTGAGAGCGACCCATTCCTTCACAAATGTTTGTAGAAGCAGTCTGCATTCCTAGGTGCTTGATTTTATACACCTGTGGCCATGCAGGTGATTGGAACACGTGAATCCAATGATTTGGAGGGGTGTCCCCATAATTTTGGCAATATAGTGTATATCCTTCACAAGGTAAGCAAGTATGACTGATTTGTTTCCTGCCGGTCTCGCAGCTGCTCAGAATAATTGTCCAGTTCACAATACAGCCAGTTACCAAACATACCACTATTTATAAAATTTACATTTTCTACGAAATTACATCATCATGATATCACTGGGATTACTTTTGTGGTAAAGAGTGCAGCTTCTATTCAGAATGGAATATAAGTAAATAATACTAAATTTAGCAGTTTTAGAAGACCTTTTTTTAGCCAATAATGATGAGGAAAAAAAAAATAGTACAGTAACCTGGTGCTTATACATATTAAAACTTTGGAAGGGTAATTAAGGTGTAAGGCCAATGTAAGAGTTTGATGTAATGTTTTTATGCACAATAAAATATTTCTTGGAATGAGCAAACCTAGAATGTTGGAATTAGGCTAAGGTGTGGTTGCTAATAATGCTCATCTTCCTTACTAAATGCCGACCATAAATAATTATGTGTTACAGTAGATGAAACGCAATGCTGCAAACACATGTTCATTTTGTTAGTATTTGTGAAAAAAAATAAAATATGCTTGCCAAATTTGCTGTGGAGGCATTTAAAGGCTGCAAACACTTAGCATAACACTGCAAGAGAGATTTATAAAGTGCCCCTAGGTATTTAGAATAACTAAGCAAATAAATGGCTAGCATCAAATGAAACTACCAAAATGCTTCCACCCAAAAAAATTGTATATTACAAGTTGCATTTGTTTAGAAGCAATGAGTCACAAAGAAACTAGGATAATTAATATCTGTTATAAATAGGTTGGAGCAGACGTAAGAACAAGCATATGTTGGCCTCTCTGATTAAAAGGTTCACAAATATAAATTCTGTTGCGCTGGAAAACTGTCTGCAAAACATTACATTATAATACCTACAAAGTTATTTTAAAGCAACTCGCATGACACTAAAAAAATTGAAACCAGAGACCAACATTAATTTTTATTAGCATACCCAGAAGGATCCGTGGTTTCATAAAGGAAAGTGTATGATTAAAAAACACATGATTCTTGCATGGTAGTGGACAGACACTGTTATGTATTCAAATGTTGCGAAGCCTTAGGGATATGTCGCTGTCTCAAAGGCTGTCAAACAGCAACTCAACTCTGTAAGACAAATTACTACTTTAAAAAAAAAACAATGTTTTATTTTCTGTTTTTGGGTAGTAACCAGTCACAATATTTTTTAGCGTACCTAATTATGATGCACAACTGGATGTGCATTGGCAGGAACTTGAGTTACAGGAGAAGTATGGGAGGGTAAAACACACTCTCCCCAATACTTAGGGCCAGCATGGGACACTGCAGCTGTCCCATGCTGGCCCCAAGACTGAAAGCTGGCAGATCATGTGTCCACTGATCAACCAATCCTCGGTCCCGTGGCGTTGACTGTTCACCTTTCTACCGCTTTGCATTGGCTGTGGAATGTCCGTGGGCATCTTCACGCTGAATAGATGACGTCAGGGTTCACTAGACTGCCGAAGCCCAGGGGAGAAGAGGCTGCAGGGACCGGTCTAGCAGCTAGGCAGGACTGAGGATCCGGTGAGTATATCCTTTTTATTTTAGACCCTAGACCGAAATGAGCACTTAACCCTTACAGTTCAAGGGTAGCCACAATGCAAGGGTTGTTTAACTGCCTGCAGTTCTCCTTTGTTTTTGAGTCACAGCTCCTGCAATCACCCTCTCTCACCTGCAAGTGGCATCACTGCACTTGTAGTCCATTATTATTCCTCCTATCCATGTTTTGGAATGTCTGTACCAAGGTACAGACATGGACAGGAGGAAGAGTTTGCAGAAACCATAGCATTGCACTGGCAATCTACTGATCCCAGTTGCAATGTTTTACTGGCTCCAATGCAAAGAGAAATACTAAATTAAATAGTTTTCTCATATGCAGAAGTGTGCATTTCTTTCTTTGTTATTTTCATAAAAAGTGGAATTTCCCTCCACTATTAGGCTCCAGTGTCTGTGCTTTGGCTCGAGGCGCAATCACGGAAAATTATTGTAGTCATTCTGTTGCAGGAGGGGGAATGCATTTTCCCAGTCTCTCCTCCCCCATCACTCAAACAGACTCTCCATTTAAAATTTGGGACTGAGTCACAGAATGAAAGGCAGCAGAAGGGAATTTATCTGTGAGACTAAAGCAGCAGAACAGGATAGCTAATCTACAGAGGCCACAGGGTCACCAAAGGCTGTCTAATCTGTCAAATTCCAATTGCTTTTTCAACATTCATTGAGTCAGAGTTATACATACTTAGTGAGAATACACAGTGGTGGCTGTGTAATGGTGTTTGGGATGGTTTAATTGAACACAATTGGGGCCTTAAAAAAGAACTCCGGGGTAAAAAACATTTTTATTAATCTTTGCAGTGGGGCTACCCTGCACTGCAAGGGTTAAATGATCATTTTCATCTAGGTGCTCAAATAAAAAAATTATTAAAAAATAAAAGTTATGCTTACCTGATCCTCGGAATCAGCTGCCTTTGGGAGCGGTCCTGTGAGTAATCACGTCCTATACACTGTATACTAGATGTGAGAACACAGAGGGACATACCATCGCTGGAGCGGAGGAGGAGGCAGATCGGAAGGAGTGCTCTAACAGCCAACCAGCTCAGAGGATCGGGTGAGTACAACTTCTGATTTTAGCACCTAGATGAAGTTTTTCCCGGATGTCTTCTACAATATCAACTAGGGATGCTCCGATACCACTTTAAGACCGAGTACCGATACTTTTTTTCAAATACTCGCCGATACCAATTACCGATACTTTTCCTTACAGGGACAGGTCACATTTTTTCTAAAGCAATACAAAATCATGATTTTAGGAGGTCAGTTTCTTATTATGAAGAACATGAAATGAACATGAAATGAATATTTATCATGCCATTGCTAACTAGGGTTGTGGTATATTATAAGAACTTTATAATATAAAGCCAGGTATGCAGAATTGGATATAGCTGTGCCACACTATACAATGTTCTGGTCTGGAGTCTGGACATGTGCTCATCTATTTTCCCCACTAGGGGGATACAAGCCTTAGTTAGCAATATCTACATAGTTATTTCTTTATTTAATGTCTTTTTCTTAAATATTATATGCATTTAAACAGCATTTTTGTGCAGATCTGTTTGTATAATGTGCTCTCATTCATATATGCTAATCAGCTGACACCAAAGGATAATATGTTCCATATAACGTATTATCCTTTGGTGTCCGCTGGTATCTAAAATACACGTATTAATCTCCAGTGGGAGAAACAAGGAAGTTACATAGTAGCACCTTCTTAAAAAATCAGTTTCTTTCCCACGTGGTTTCAGCTGATTAGCATATATGAATGAGAGCACATAATACAAACAGATCTGCATACCTGAAGATTTATAATTGTATGTCATGCTTTTTAGTTTTTTTTAAAACCAGTTAGTGATATGATGTTTATGTCCAAAACTGATATTTTATCTAATAAACTCTTTTTGTAATTGGAATACTTGTCCCGATCCTCTGTTAACCCTTTTTAAACCAGCCACTCTTGTTAGCTGGTTTATCTTTGTGGTATATATGGTATATGTGGTGCTGCAGTACTAACCTGCTGTGTCGTCTTCTCCGTCTGCTTCAGCCACTTCGTGTCACAGCCTAGTCATCTGCTCCATTCTGACCTCTTCTCCCCCTGATTGGCCGATTGGATGATGACAGGCTTCCTCACCAGTCACTCCTGAATCCAATCGGCCAATCAGGGGGAGAAGAGGTCAGAATGGAGCAGATGACTGAAAACTTGGAGGAGGAGTTCACGGCCATCTTGTTTCATTGAAGACGCTATGGAGGTCCTGTGTGCGGCGGTTTCGGGTCCTTGAAGATGGCGGACGCGGCACAGGTACTCGTTTTTTGTATCGGAGTATTTGCACGAGTACTCATGCAAATACTTGGTATCGCCGCCGAAACTGATGCTTGTATCGGTATCAGAGCATCCCTAATATCAACTGAACTCATCATGTATAACAATTCTAAACTTCACTGCCTACTTAAAGCATTATGATGCACAATGTAACATAGCAGACATGGGGGGAAAACTGTGCAAGTCCCCAAGACAAACTTTGTCTCAACTGGCATGCAGCCAATCAGCTTTTAAAGTTTCATTTTGTAAGCTGTGTGAAACAAAGAAAAGCTAGAAGCTGATGAGAAACCGCACTAATTGAGACATAACTTGTTTCAGACTCTCTATATTAATTCCCCATATTATCTCATGCTAATTACATTGACATGACATCAAATTCAACATAGTAAACAGCAAATTCCCCCAAACCTCAATCCAATAGAGTACTTTAGGACTGATGTAAAAAGGGAGGTTTGCAAAATGAATATGAGGCCAACAAATCTGAAGGAATTGTATGATGCTTTCAATCAACCTTTCTATGGCTGCAACTAAAAATTATTTTCATAATTGATTAGTTGGCTGAATCTTTTTCAGATTAATTTAATTAATTTAATTAAATACCATCTTTAATTTTAAAAAAAATACACAAATGCAGTGTTACAACGTTTACTTCAGAATAAAACTGCATGCACAAATTTTGCATGGGGAAAAAAAAAAAAAATCACATTGGGGGGGAGAGACGTTTGGAGTGCCATTAAAATGAATGGCACCACAACGCACATCCCACAGCTGCATTTGTCAGGGCAAAACCACCTTTTTAAAAAATGTTTTAAATAATTGTATGCATTTTATTAGACCTTTTAATTAGTTTCATTACATACACATACACATACACATACACATACACATACACACACACACACATCATCAGTTTAAGGTTGACCATGAATATTGGCCCGAGAATGCTCTCACTCTGGCATACATGACATGTCTGTAGATGCACCCGACTAGGGCATGGCAGGTGTCAGTGACTAGAGGGGAGGGAGACCAGCAAATGTGAATAAACCCAGAAGCGACAATAAATTCTGATTTCAGAACCATGATTTTGTGCTTGATCAGCTTCAGTGGAATAGAAAAGTGACATTATGGGTAAAAAATGTATCCAACTTATATTAACTTATAAAAAACACATAAAAAAATGTTTAAAGCCCCCATGTATGCGGACCCACATACCTAAACGCCTACGTCACATGCATCTACATCACACATTAGAGCAATGATTCTAAGGCCATTATTCAGTGTTAACTCTACCGAAGCTTGTCGCCATTGCACAGGGAATGCAACTTTAAGGTTTGATATGTTTGGAATCTATTTACTCAATGCAGCCTCATCTTGTATATTTTACCAAAATATATATTTTTATACTTCCTCCTTGCATGCTGTGCAGCGTTCTTCCCTTATTTGTCTATTTAACTAAGGTTTTCTACCTTAAAAATTGAGAGAAAATAAAAGAGTTGCTCTTTATTATTTTGTTCTGAACTTGCCTGTGAGAGTCATGCACAGAGAGACAGCACATCACTGCAGTAATGCCATCACAGTGATTAACATTTAGCAGCCTCTGAAAAAATTTTGGGGAATTTATCAAAACTGGAGCAGAAACAAAAATCTGAAGCAGTCACCCATGGCAACCAATTAGCTTCTCCCTTTCATTTTCAAAGCTTTACTGAACAAACTGAATAGAGAAGCTGTTTGGTTACTATGGGCAACTGCTCCAGATTGTCTGGTTCAGTTTTGATAAATTCACCCATTGTGCCTATCAAAACAAATACAGAGCTTTGACTAAATGTGAACAGTAGAAGACAGAAAACCAAATGCTGTGTATTAGGCTGGGTTCACACTTAGATGACAGCATTTTTTCTATATTCTACGTGCGTTTGGCTGCATGTTTTTACACACCTAAAAAAAGTTGTGCATTTTTGTGAGCACATAGTGGCAAACCCAGCCTAAATCACACGCAAAAAAAACAAACATGCTTTTGAGTGTTTCCATTCCAAGTGTATGGGGCCAAAAAGCGCTTAATCTGCCAAAAAGAAGCTCATGTACTTTTTCCAGCAACGGGCGTTTTGCTAGTGACAAAACGCTCAGATGTGAACATGGCAATGGAAATTATTGGGATTTTCTTTTGAGCCTATTTTTGAGCATTTATTAGGGCAGAAAAGGAGGTACAAAACACTAGGTGTGAACCAGGACTTACATGTGTTTGATATCCAGATCACACTGCACAGACATCAGGCTGAGTACTTCTTACTGCTTCTGTATATTTGGATAATACACATTTTCGTAGCAGTTAAAATTAAAGGCACAGCAACGTACAGCATATTGTGTGTTACGGTAATGCGAGGTAAAATTGAGCGTTAACGCCACGCATGGTGTGAATGGCCCCTCAAAGTTGTCTATTTTGTGCAAAGGCTGGACCCATGATTGAATGTGCTGTTCAGATCTTGAACTCTGACAAAGAGCTGTGAACAGCTTTTGCATTTGGCTTATCCTGTCCTAAGTGTGGTGGACTGCCAGCACTGCAATGGTTAGCAGCTCAGATATCAGGTTTCTTGAATGAGTGAGATACTTTTTTTTCTGAGGTTTCCATTGATTTTTAGAGCTGTTCCATATGATGAAGACACAAAAGACTGCAATACTGTCACATACTGCTTTGCCACATGTGTGCAACAAGTTTTGTTAGGGGATTAATCTAATATAGTTCCTTACTGTGGAGTACTAACCAGATTTCTCTATAACAGAGAATGCTAGATTTGGTAGCTAAAAGAACTAATGTCAAACCTTTTCTCGGCTTTTGTCCTCTTTTTGGGCAAAGGTATACATTTACTAATGCACTCCTGTGACCCAAAGACAACATATAGCAAGCTACTGCCTGCTATTTGCTGACAGTGCGGAGTTGCGCTGCAACCGAGAAATATTGTCAATATTGTTAGGATCCACTCCACTGCCTGACTGACAGCTGGCTCTAACTCTCTAGAGCCAGAGCCGGCTGTGCTGCCCCCTCCCCTGTCTGTCCCTCTAATAAGCACTGGAGAGGAGGGAATCCCTGCGTGGGAGCAGTGACTTAGCCCTCATTCACACTAGAAAAGGCCGGCAAGTACAGTACCGTGCTGCGTGCACGGCTGAATCGGGCAGCTCCCGGGAAGGACAGGTGCTGCATGTGTATCCTGTCTGCGTCCAAGCTGGGACACCCACACCCCTACGGATCTGCACTTGGACCTTGCACTTGGAGGCCGCATACTCCCATAGAGGACGGAGGCTGCGTACTAATCATACGCAGCACATGTCCTCCCCGGGAGCTGCCCGATATGGTCGTGCACGCAGCACGGACCTGTACGTGTCGGCCTTTTCTAGTGTGAATGAGGGCCAACAGTCACCACTTACTGTGGGGAGAAGACCATGAGCTGAGTGATCAGCGGTTTATGATCACCAAGTTCTCACTCTATAGGGTCAGCATGCGATGCCTGCAGTATTACCCACCGGCTCTAAGTATTGGGAAGAGTACATTTTACTCTCCCAATACTTCTTTAACTGTTAAACTTGTTTAACCACTTCAGTGCACCCCCTTCGTTTCAAGGCCATTGTTAAGTTTTCAGTGGTGTGCAAGTTTGGAGAATTCCTCCATCACGCAACACTGTAACAAAACTAATTTTATAATAGAGCTTTCTTTAGTGTCATTTCATAAACCTTTTAATTTTTTATGATATAAAGTAAAAAAGATCAAATCATTTTTCTTTCCTCTTTCATTTACAATTCATAGCAAATACAAATGTCATCACATCCCCAAAATGACCCCTTTTTGAGAAGTAGACACTCCAAGGTGATCTTTTAGAATTGAAGAAACATGACGGTATTGAGGGTAAAACATAAAGCTCGTAACAGTACAAAAGATGCAATAAATGTACAGGTCATAGACAGAGGGAGGAGGAGGTGACGGGGTTAATGTACAGGTCACATACAGTGGGAGGATGGAGATAAAGGAGTTAATGTATAGATGTGCAGGATAAGGGAGGTGAAAGGGTTCATCTACAGGTTAGAGCATAGATAGAATGCATCTAACATAGCCATGAGAGCTGGGGGTTAAAACTATCTGAAACTTTTTTTTTCTGCTACTGCAGCTTGTTTTTAGTGGAAAATAATGAATGTATGACTTCTCCATTCATTACTCACTTTACTCCCCCCCGCCTCTGATGTAAGAGGAAGGGGAAGACTTGGCAATGTAAACATTGCCATGTGATCACAGGGTTCAGAGTTGGTCTGATCGACAGTTCTCATCAGTGGCCGCGCATACACATGTGTTCACGGGAGGAAGAACAGTTACGTCTTACAGGGACAATATAGTGGCTGGTCCGCAGGTGTTTAAAGCATGATGCTTATAATTAAGAGGTTGGAAATTTGAGCTCCAGTTAAGCCAATGTTCTTTAGAAGAACTATTCTTCAAACTTCAATATTAAGAAAATTTCCATATTCACAATTTTTTATTTTTGTGTGACTGCACTTTGAGGAATAATAATTTGCAAGGGAAAAAGCCAACCAGGGCACTGAAGATGAAAACCTTGCATTGCGAGCACAAAGGTCTGGCTAGTAATGCTATCCTGGCAGTAAATAAAATATATTAACAGGTTTTAGAAAAAGTGGTAGCAGGTTTGCTGCACTGCTGTACACCAGTGCAGTGGCAATAGACGCTGAAACTAAGTGGAGACATTCTGGGAAGGTAGACACAGGAAAAAAAATGGATTGTAGCGTATAGTGGGGTGATTACCCAACATCTTGATGAGGCCAAGGGCTTGGGTGGAGCAACATAATTGCAATATCACTTCGGGACTCCCGGGTGGGACAAGTGTGCCCAGGGTTGCATAAAGAAAACAGAGGTATCCAACAGCGAGGGATACAAAAACATAGGATACATACCAGATAAGGGTTTCTCAGCAGTGTCTCAGAATCCTAGCAGTCAAGGGCTTGTGTGACTCTAGTTAGGAATTGGCATCCTTGGGGGGTTTGAGAGAAAAAAAATCTTACCACGATCCACAACTCAGAAGGGATATATCATTGCTTTCAACATCTGCAGTTCCTGCAACTCTCTTTGCATTTTGGAACAGGTATCATTGGCACTGGATTTCAAAGGAGTAGTCCAGATACATGGATATCGCTGAGTTTCTGGCCTCCTTTAGGGCTGGTACCTTCAGCCCTATCCAGCAGGCCCACTATCCAAACACTTGCATGGCATAGCCCATTTTCCTGTTCACCTGCCTTCTTTAGTCGTATATGCACCGGGTGCAGGGTCTGGTGGGTGTTGTCAGCCGCCTGCCAGAGTAAGTCCTCCAACTTGAGACTCGACCTCCGTTATGCGATCACACAAGTGGAAATCCTGTTGCAGCAGGGAGACACGAGTAGAATCAGATGAGGTCTCACCATGTTCTGTCGGGGGTGGTGAAAGGGTTGCATGGCTCACATTCCCATCTTGTTCATCCAACTGAAGGTATTTCATTTCAGCCTTTTCGTGCCACCTCAGTAACTCTCTTAGGTGGCTGGTCTGGCATTGTCCAGTAGAGTAATAGGTGCAGTTCAAGTAAAAATTGTGATTATACCAGCAAACGGTTAGGTCTGACCGATGGTAAAGTGCAGCGCTCACACACCATACGTCTAACTTAATTACCAGCTATGCTCAGCCACCCAGACTACCCAGGTGTTTAACCAGTTCTGAAGAGGTAACCAAAGCCTTACAGGACTTGTGGAAAACATTCATTTTCTTATACATATGTAGGGTTTAAAGACACAACAACAAGCAAATAGGAACCATCATTTCATCACTGGTATGTATGCCCTTGAAGGGAATGTCTGATTTTTTTAGGACCTTAAAAAGAAGCAACTTATAGGAGGTGTTTATTACATACATTACCATGTCTGTCAAAAGGAGAGAGCCTTAAGAACCCTAAAGGTCCGTTCTCCCAGCACGCAATTAGTGCAGTCATGATGACAAGGTTTTTTTCAGCACTATCGAGCTTAGAGAAAAAAAACACAACAGCAATTGCTCTAGGGTTTAGTTGTAGCAGTTGTCAACTTCTCAGGAGCTTTTCCCTGGATAACAAATGACCAGGGGTTGAATATGCTTTTGAACCAAAATACTGGAGAAGTCAAATATTAACAAGATAGATAACAAGGATGTAAGTAAGAACAATAAATAAGGAAAACATAACTGCTCTATGCTACACTCAGGCAGTATTTCCATGCCCCACAAATGTTAAAGATGGAATTCTGCCTGCTTCAGTTTGTCAAATCAACATGTATACTTCATTAGTTCACCCACAATAATTAAATCGAGTATGTAAAAGATAATTTGATGCTAGGCTGCTGTCCCCTCCTCAAGGGTGTTCTACAGTTCCTGATTTGTGATACAAGGTGTGCATGTCAATTCAAAAGAATAGGTAAATAAAATTGATCAAATTGCTGTCCTAAATAAATAAATACATCTTTGCTAATACCTTTGAGCAGGTCTCAACTAATTGCCTCCTGCTGTGCGTTTATGCTCATTAAAGTAGCACTCCAGCCAAAATGTTTTTTCTTTTCTAGTTTTGGATAGAAAACGGAAAAATTATAACACCTCTCAAGTTTTTATCACCATGTGTCTCCCTTGAGCGATCCATTCTTACCGCTTGTCACTGTTGACTATTATCACCTGGACAGAAAGTGAAAGGAAATGTAAAATTGTGTAAGTGTTGCCGGAACTGGGAGTTGTGGGGGAAGTCCTCCAATGGAACAAATGTTCTGCTGACAACTCTCAAAGAAGGTGGTTTCCCCTCACTTTAGGTAGATTTTCATTCACTTTGTGTCATGTTTCTGGTAAACAAAGTGAAGGAAAAATTTACTTTACACCGCAAGTCTAAGAAATGAGAACATGCAGATCACAATAAACAAGCGCAATGGTTATTATTTGAAAACGATGTAAGTAAAAGAATGGAAAGGCAGGCTTATTATTGCGCCATCTGAATGTCAGCAGCAATAGTGGCACCATGCGTAGAAAGGAATTAAATTGTCCTAAAATGCGTTAGTAACACAACAGTCAAAGAATAACACACTTGTGATCAAGATTAATTTGCCTGCTTACTTGTCCATAGAGTGTTGTCCCCATAGTTTGAAGTTGAGTGCTTGTTTATCTGTTTAACCTATCCAGCTTTCTTCTCCTAACATACAGTTTTGTACAGTTACACTATTGTGCAAGCTAGCTAAAAAAGAAAAAACAAATGCATTCAACTACTAGAAAAAGTAGCTAAATCATTTGAAAACCTCCATATATCCACAGTTGATCCAGAGGCAAAAAAAACAAACCACCCTTATAAACGCACAGTCCGATTTTCTTCAACAAAGGGAAAATAATTCCTTCCTGATCCCCTAAGGTGACCAGATATTCCCTGGATCAACAATCTCTGATGTTATTACTTATAAATGTTAATAGCCAGCTATGTTTTGTGCACATAGTAATGCATGTAGCTTTTTTTTTAAAACAATCCACTGGCTAGAACTAGCTCGTGAGGAATTCTACTCCACATGATCACAGCTCTGCTGTGAAGAAGTCTTTCTGTATGCAGAGGTTAAAAACCTCTTTTCCTCCAAATGCAAAGCGGTTTATTTTTAAAAGGCAAATAAGCTGTTCCCTTTAAAAGGATGTCGCTCAGTGTGAATGGGGCCTTAATGTTTGAATATGCGGGTTTCCCTATTTTGCCTAAGGCAGTGATGTTGAACGTTTCTTAAACCCGAGCGCCCAAACTGCAATACAATACTAAAATTATTTTCAGCGCTGGCACTTTGAGATAAATAAATTGATTTTGCGTCGCACTTTGGGCACTCGGGTTCAAAAAGGTTCGCCATCACTACCCTAGAGTTTCTGATACATGCGTGTTTTTAGCTGCCGGTTCTGGCAACCTACCTCATACACCCATGTTCATGAACCCCAAATTTGCAGTAAACCTTTAACATAATTTTTTTCTCACCCCATAAAATATTTTTGGATCTTTGGATTATACTGCAACACTCCTTTGGTTTTGGAAAATGTATTTTATATATCACACACACACACAAATATCAGAAAAAAACAACATTATTGCAAATTCAATAGACACAGTACAATCATATTACCAGATCTGATCCAGGGGTAAATAACTGCTAGTCCTGATTTAAAAAAAAAAAAACATGTATACATGTAAATCACAAAAATCTGTTTTGTGTACTCCAACATGCTCCAACATACATATTTCAAGAAAACCTATAAGGGATAAATGCTACCGCTGCTGACCCTCTTCTAAGAATGCTAGTTTCCTGTCTGTCTCTTGGTTCAGTACTCTGAGTCATTGAGCTAGGACAAGCATATACTGTAGCTAGTAAAGTCAAAACTCCTAATTTGCATTCTTGTTCCAGATCAGTATTGCAGAAAATTCTGAAAGGATGAGTACAACAGCCAGTCCACTGTTAATTTTTAAGAGGGTCACAACAATGGCAGTTTATAAATACCTTTTTAATTATGGGTTTCCTTTAATGCTAAATAATGTTTACTAAACAAAGTCTAAGGCCTGGTTCACACCTGGGCGTTTTACAGCGCGTTCCTACGCGCTGTAAAAC
The DNA here is from genome assembly GCF_000935625.1 of Nanorana parkeri. Lineage (NCBI taxonomy): Eukaryota > Metazoa > Chordata > Amphibia > Anura > Dicroglossidae > Nanorana > Nanorana parkeri. The sequence continues at coordinate 440,372 of NW_017307453.1, read as the reverse complement.
GCTTAACAGGTGAAAACCAATGATTGCCTATGGGCATGGTTCCCACCTGGGAGTTTTACACGCTGCAAACGCCCTACGCCCAAAGAAGTACAGGAGCTTCTTTGGGGCGTATTTGCTGCGCGTATCCATTAGGATACACCCGGATAGCCCTCGGAAACGCGTGTTTGTCGCGCGTTCCTTTTACATCAAATCGCGGTTAAAAACGCTCAGCAAACGCGCATATTCCGTACGCCTAGGTGTGAACCCAGCCTAAAGCTTAAAAGCGAAATTAGAACTTTTACCAAGTTTGAGCTGGCAAACAGCTACATGACAACACAGCAGTTTAATGTGAGATAGTTAACAATTTCTCAAAGACAGTGATTCATAGGAGGCAATGATTCACAACGCTTCTCTTTTTTTTTTAAAAGACAGTCACTTTAGGCAGAAATGATAGGAACAAAAAAAACAAAAATCAACTGTTTCTGCGCCTAGTTTAGATGGTATCACTGATTTGCTGGGTTTTTTTTTAAATGTTAATAAAATAATGCATCCTTTTTGAGCAAAATGCCTTCTGCAAGGATTAGTTTCTGTGTTGTTACACCATTGTTTTTCAAAACATTGGAAGATTATATACAGAGAGAACATGAAAGTCTGGAACAACTGCATAGCTAATGCAAAAATAATAAACATTGCCTAGCTGGATCTAAAAATCTAGAATACACACTGAAAGTATGAACTACTGAATATGTGTGAGGGACTGAAAGGGAAAGACAGGTTGGGTGTGTAACAAAAAGTCTCTTCTTGTTGCTATTCTTTTCTCTCCCTATCTGAAGAAAAAAAAAGGTTTCTAAAAGTTTCCTAAGGATTGTCCTAATAACCTAAATACATGAAACCACCTAAAACTTTAAACCCATATCTGTGCATATATAAAAACTTAACATATGTCTGATACTTGGTCTGCTTTAACATATTCCTTTGCATGGTTTCTAGACTATTAAAGAGGAATTCCAAGCAATGGGTGAAAGGAATCAGCTACCAATGGTATTGAAGGCAAAAAAAAACAGACAGTCTATTCTGTTTACCTTAAAGTGTATGTTCAGACAAAACCTTTTTATTTTTTAGCTTTGAATATCAAGATGATTTAGAACCCCCGTCAGGTTATATGCTCTCTGATGCTACGTTACAAACATTTCTCCTCACTAAAGCTGGACACGCACTGTTCTATTTTTTTTCTTCAACCCACGTTCTGATTCCTGATTGATTCCTCCATCAACGCTTACAAGGGCTGATCGAGGAATCCCTGTTGTTTCTTTTGTATTCCGACATAAGAACACCCAAACAGAGCCAGCAGCTCATTGGCTGCTGGCTCTGTTCGTTCGAAGATTTTCCAAACGGCTCCTTCTGGCTCATGCTGGTTGAACGGCGGCACCCACTGTGCGAATTATGGCCAGTTTCTGAAGAACCGGGCGTAATGCACATAATGTATTGCCAGATTTACTCTCTTGCTAACAACAACTTTACCGAACAGGAAGTGATTAAATCTCCAACAGAAACATTTTTCAATGCTCTTTGTGTCCCTGTTGCAGAGTTTTTTTTTCACTTTACCTGTCTCGTAAAACCATTATAAGCCAGACAATAAGATAAGAGAAATATTTCTAACAGAGCCCCAGACAGCAGTAAAAACATGACAGTGGTTCTAATCCTTCCCTATTCTATCCAAAAATCAAGATCCACATTCGATTTTCCCCCATATAACCTCCTCCAATCTACCTAGCGTGTTGCCTCTTATCCCAGCCTTCCATCCTAGCACACAACACCTGCCCGGTCTAGCAGTACTGGAGAAACAAGAACAGTCTGGTTGGATGACCAGTGAAACGTCTTCAAGAAAAATAAAGCAAGTCCAGTTACCTTGACTTATTTTTTACAGATATACCATGACCTGGATGAATGAGAACCTTCACAGACACAAGAACAGTCAATGATTTGGCCTAATGCTGCATTGTCCCAAAGTGGGGAGGGGGCAGTAAAAGGGTCACATAGAAAGCAGCACTGCTCCTTGAGCATAAATGTCAAGCTTCCAGCTCTGTACAGTGGCAGCACACAGCACCTTAACAGGCCAACACTCTTGACAATACTACACAACTGCATCTTGTAAGCAGAAGCCAGGCAAACAGTACAGACAGTAGAGTGTCTGATAAAATAGGGCCGGGGAGAACACAGTTGAACTTCTGCAGTTTAAATGCACTTTACATATTTGAACAGCAAAGATATTATGAAAATGCTACTGTCTGCTGACCTCTGAAATGACTCAGTAACAAAGATATCTTTGTCTATGATATCTACATTAGAGAACAGCTCTTCTATTCCAGAAAATTACACACATTTTTGTTTAGATGCTGTGCCTGGAGATCTTCAGTCCCAGTAATTTTGAGCTGAGGGCAGCTAATTAAAATGATGAAACTTGTTCAAACTAATCTTCTGAACAGATGCAGGTTTATAATTCTAGCTTCAGCCTGCTTAGCCTGTGTTGCAAACATCCCCATATCAATAGAGGTTTATCTGGGTACACACTGAAAACAGACCGTCAACTAAAGATATGAGTGTTCCCGACTAGACTGTCAACAGATCTCTTACTTAAAAACTTGACAAGTTTTCCTCATCTTCGCCCAGCTTCCTATTCAATGATATATCTTCTTTCCTTTGTTTAACTTGTAGGTAAAATTAAAAAAACTTGTCATGGGAGAAATACGGAGCCTGCCATTGTTAAGGTCTCCAAAACCAAACAAAAAAAGCTAGCTGCCTCTCATGCTCACTATAGTGATTTGAATCTTGACCACAAAAAATGCTGTAAAACTTTGGTTTACCATAGACATATTGTAGATATTTGTGTGGTTTCATAGCTTATAAAGTTCTTTGTGACTTCGAACATTAAAATGAGTCCACTTGGGGGTGAAATACATTTAGACAGGTTTGACATTAAGCATACACTGAGCACCCCTTTTTAATTTTGGGGCCAAATAAGAATGTTGAAGTCCTAGTAAAACAGCTAAATATACATCTGATTTTCATATACGGAGGGGGAAATTTATCAAAACTGGAGGAGACAAAATCTGGAGCAGTTGCCCATGGCAACCAACTAATCAGCTTCGCTCTTTAGTTTGTTCAGTTAGGATTTGAAAATGAAAGGGAGCAGCTGATTGGTTGCCATGCATAGCTGCTCCAGATTGTGTCTGCTCCAGTTTTGATCAATTCCCCTCTGTATGTCTTTTCAACCAATGCTATGGGGCCAAACCCCTGCTTGACAGCAAATCCAGGACCTGGCCTCTCTATCACCTCCCTAAAGGCTACACTGCAGCTGCATAATACAGTCTGTTCAAAGGTCCACCCAGCCTTTGACTGGACAACAAACAAGTGACAGCACACTGATGAGACATCACCCTCAGGAAGCTTCCAGGGTTAGATGGACAGCATTGTACAATGCAGCAGAGCCTGCCTGATTTACAGAATAGAACTTCTATCTGCCAGTTTTAGTGCTGCTCCTTGGAGGATTACATGCTGATACGGAGGAGAGAGGTAGATACTTTTGTCATCTGTATTTAGAAATATATTAAATTATGTTTATTAAATACCAATAAATGGATAAGATTGTATTTTTTGATCTACCTGGAATTCATCTTAAAAAAGAAAAATTACTGTTTGCCAGTCTCTATGAGCAGCTCCTAAAAGTAGGCGAGTTCAATGTAGTACTTTATGGTGTTAATTTTATATAAAAAGGAGAAATTCAGTTAAATATAAAACCAATGTGTGAAATACAAGACAGGCACATAAATGTTTCAGAGATTTACCCAAGGGGAGGGAGATCAAGAGGCTGTCTTCAGCTGAAGCATCATGTTCAGGCCCTACAGGCCCTGGAGGAAAAGGTTCTTTCACTTGGGACATCTGCCAGGTCTCTCCACAAGAAATACAAATTTAACCAAAGACGAACCTCCAGCAGTCACTGCATGAGAAAACAAGAAACATATGACTGTACATAGACATCCTCAGACTTCCTATGCAAGGAACAAAAGCGCCAGTGAAATATCATGCTATGAACTTGCATGCATTTATACTGCTACTCCTGAAACTACAGAAAATGCTTTCAGATCGCAAAATAAGTCACATTCTATGAAATAATCATAATGAAAGAATTGTTCAGATGATTTAAAAGCTTAGTATTTGCTTGCTACATTTACTTAAATTATTAAGCATGAAAAGTACATTTGCCATGTATATAAACATGATCATTTGAAAAGCAATTGACAGTCCATGTAAAGTGTATGAGATTAGAAATTGGAAACAAAAAAAAAAAAGGTATACAAAGTATATACAAGGCATGTTTGCACTGTAGTTTATACAAAGCTAGGTCTATATGAAATTAGTGCTTCCTTTGAAATATTACAGACTTGAATAGCTATTTTAATCTTAGAAGGGCAGATCCAGTACAGACCAACATACTTTACTACACGACGGTACCTACTGATTCACCACCTCAACCTGAGCACTTGTGGATTCTGCCAGTTCAATTCCCCATCCCCACAGCATTCATTATAAACTGTGTGTGTGCACAAGGGTGTATGCTCTCCGACACGCTCTAGAACAGTTTTCAAAGGACAGACAAACTGCACATCAGGCCACACAACTGGCAAGCTTTAAAGATTCAAAAAACGCATGGAACAGAGCTGCCCTTTGTGCACAGTATCTTCAACTATCAATAGACACTTAAGGAGAATCAGTTTGCAATATCTTTACCTCCAGCTTTGCTAAGGCTATAAAAATCAAGTCAAAGCAAAGCCACAGAAAAACATGCCTGCATTTGTAGTACCTAAGAGATGAAAAGTTTATTTATCCTGCAGGGGATAGGGAAGCACAGAAAGTGCTTGCATACATAACCATCTATGTCAGCTATGGCAGTATAAGTATGTATAGGAAAGTTAAGCTAGTCATACAGGGTTTGAATTCCGTCCAATTCCTGTTGATTTGGATGAAATTAAAGCCCTGGGTGGCCCCGTCGGCACTACCTGGCTCGCCAAAAGCAGATTTAAAAACTGACTGAGCAAATTTTCGGCTGAACAGCAACTGCATCCTATCACATGTAGTCACTATTTGGTATTCAGGAAGCCGCGGGTGGTGAAACTGTCTGATGACAATAGCCAGTAGCGGAGATTATATTGATTTTCTCTGAATGAGAGAAAAATAAAAGTGTATGGGTTAGTGTTAATCTTCGCTAGAACCAAAAATATACAGTACAGCCACTCAGGGAAGGGCAGGGCATTCCAAAAAGCAAAGATGATGTGTAAAGTGCTGTAACCCAGGGCAACTGATCAGAAATAAAATATTACCATTACTGTAGAATACAACTGTTGGTGTTTTTTAACATTTTCCGTAAAACCATTCTGTCCTGAAGTTCCTGGTTTTAAGCAGAGGTGAAAGCATCAGAACTGCCCTCAGTATCTCAAAATTACTGTTCTCTTCCCTAAAACTAGCCTTTAAAATGTATGTAAAGCTAAAACTTTTTTTTTTCAGTTTGGGTATAGTATAGAACAGTTAGGCTGTCAGGTTTATTTTTAGCTGTCTATTCTTTTGGGGACATTTCCCTTTATTGCTTGTCCCATAGATACAACAGTAAGTTAAGGCCTGTTCACACTAGCCATTCACTAAAATGCTGACTTTTACGAATATTGTGTGACATAAAAAATTGTGACTGCCATAATTTTATTCTCCAGGGTCTCAAAAAATAGCTATAAAAAGGCACATGTGCGTGCTTGAGCCCAGCCGTGCCCTGCGGCAGGCCATGACCCCAGCCGTGCCCTGCGGCAGGCCATGAGCCTATGACTCCTCTGCCCTCAATCTCCTCCCCTGCAACCAGTTAGTTCGGGCGGAGGATCAGTTCGGGCACCGGCGGCAATGATGCTGGCAGGCAAGCGTGGGGGGAGAATGTATGAAGGTAGAAAATGCCCAGCCTTTAATCAAACTTCTGGCCCAAAATTGTGTATGTTAACATGCCCAAGAACAAATATGCAAAACACAGCTGTGGCATCGAAAGGGTTAAATGCCCTGAACACCCTTTACCTAGGAGGCCTGAATGAGGCCAAACTATTAACAAAAATGTATCTTATTTGTGTAAGACTCAGCTGTAGATCCTCCAATCATCTCTGAATTTGTGCTGACACCGTCCTTACGTCTGGAGGGTGGCTACTTTTGTTCCACATGGTCGCTGTGTGTGTTATAAAGTAGCCACCGCTCCATACTCGCGCCAGTGATGGACTACAATCTCAATACAAATTAGTAAACTAAACCTGAGATTGTAAACCATCACAGGAGCAATCTTGGAGCAGTGGCTTCTTTACAACACTCACAGGGACCATGGAGAACAAAAAGTTGCCACCCTCCAGTAGGAAGGACAGTGTCAGCACCAATTCAGAGATGATTTGAGGTTCTACAGCTGAGTGATGCACAAATAAGATACATTTTTTGTTAATAGTTAGGCCTCATTCACATGTGGCTAACTCGGGGCTTAAATGTCTGTGCAGCATGCACGCCCGTACCGGGCCATTCCCGGAAGGGACAGGTGCTGCGTAAAGCAGCCTGTTTTTCCCTATGGGAGGACGCTGCTATACACTGTCATGCGCACACCTGACCTGCACATCCGGATGTGCAGTTTGGGTGTGCGTATGATATCGTACTGCTGTGTCCTCCCATAGGGAAAAACAGGCTGCTGCACGCAATCACCCGCAGTACCTGTCCCTCCTGGGAATGGCCCAATATGGGGGTGCATGCCGCACGTACGTGTACACCCCAAGTTACCCACATGTGAATGAGGCCTTAACGTACTTAAATAAATTTTCAAGATTTCTTGTGTTTGGTGTCACTTTAACTTTACAGAACAAATCAGGTGAAATGTGACTGACTATTACTAGATTATCTAAAAAAGGAATAAATATATCTAAATATCTGAGCAAATTTATATTAAATCGATCAACACACCTTAATGTATTCCCCGTTTAAGGGGTCATGTGTCTGCCCCACTGTCGGAGTCCAGTGCGCTACCAGGGCTGTGGGCAGATCACAGTCAGTGGCATCACATCTGTGTGAGTGACATCACTCCTCTTCACTTTTTACTGATGCAGGTAGACTAGAGTCCGGCAGTGGAAGCATGCACATAAGGGTGACAATACCACTGCTCTACCCAGTAGCAGTGTGTGAGCGTCGTCCCTTCATCTAGGCCCACTAGAGGACAAAAAGGCAACAATCGGCACATTACTAATGCATTAAAAAAAGAAGAAGATGCAACATCATGTGAAAAGGGGCAAGAACAAGTATGGTAAAATAATTAAAATACGTTTTCGGATTGACATACCTATTCGCCATCATTTCTTACACCCCCATTCTCACGCACTCCCTTTGTTTTAATGTTGGGGCCACCTAGTAAAATAAGCCAGACCCAGTCCCCTCCATTCATACACTACCTTTTTCTAAAATGTTTAAGCCACCTATTAAAAGCTGAAATACAGTCCAAACAAAGGTTGTCCAATTACAAGAGGCATACGTATTCTTAGTTGAGTCTACTTGTGGATTTCTTCCGGATCTGTGAAGTCATTCAATATGAAAACAACTCTGTGCAAGACTTTCCTATAACATAGACCAGTCACTCTCTCCTTGTGCAGGGTGACTAGTCTTGTATAAGCCTCCTACTACAGGCTGTCTGTAAAAGTCCCTGTTCACACCTAGAGGTTTTAAGTGCAACCAAAATCTCAACACATTAAATCCCATTCATTTCAATGGCCCCTCTTCACACCTGAGAGTTTTGTCACAAGCTATAAAACGCCGGGGGGGGTAAATCACAGCACCTTTGGCCCCATAGACGTCAATAGAAATGCCTGGAAATGCGTGACACAAGCGTTTTGCACATTTGTGTGCACGTTTGTCCATTCACCGCAATGTATATCAATTTGCTCGCTAAAACATGCATCTTCATGTACTACATGCATGTGCAAAACGCGCTAGACGAAATGCTAGACAAAGCATGCGCTAATATATGCAAAAACACTGATGCCTAGGTGTGAATGGAGCAATTTCACTTACAGGTTTTCTCTCCACTCTGTGACTAGTCTGTAAAAGGACAAGCAGCACACTAATGAGCTCATCTGTCACTTAGCCCTCTCCTCCTATCAACACGCTCCTTGTACTGCTGCAAACCTGACTAGCTCATTGTGCTGATTCTCTCTCTCTCAGTCTGAGCTTTGCTGTACAGGAACTGCAATAGCTGATACAAGGCTACTTATATTGCTTGCACTTAAAGTGACATTAAAAGTAGGGTTGCACAGATACCAAGTAGAGTACTCAGTGCAAGTACAAGTACATGTACCGATACTTTTGAGCTCCAAGACTACACTAGAGAAAAATTCAAAAGTTAGGAGGCAGCTGTCATTTGTAAGAAGCACACGGAGCTCCCGGGATTTGTATATATCTCTGTTTTAATGTACGATGTTGTTTTTTTCATAAATATAAAACAAAGGGATGCACAGATACCAGTTTTGTGAGTACGAGTACTGGTACCTGCCGAGTACTTACAAGTACGAGTACTGATACATTTTTGTTTATTGTCATGTGACAGTTTTTCTATAACAATACAGACTAATGATTTCAGGACAGTGGTGTAGCGCCAGAGCCAGGTCCCAGCTGCAACCCTGGTAGTTCTCATGAAAATGCCAAGTATCTGCACTGGTACTCGAAAAGTGTCTGTGCATCCCTAATTAAAAGGATAACTTTTTTCCCCTCCCCCCAATGTTAAGGTCAGCACTTACCTTAAATTATGTCTCTTAATCAGATCTTCTTCTTCTTTCCTGATGTTTTCATCTGTCTTTCCAGCTGTGCGGCGGCTCTCCGATCCAGCGCTGACTCCTCTCTGCTTGCTGGCACTTCTGATCCCACACTGTCTGCATGCGGGTGCACACGTCCATAGACTTACCTTGCGTCTCTGCTTGTCTCCCAGCCGAGACCCCGATCTGCGCATGCACCCGCCCCAAGATGCTTTGAACAGTTTTGTTTTCTCGGGCGGAAGCGCGCAGCGAAAAACAAGGTAAGTTTAAACCGCTGTTAAATCTGCTTGATAGCAGTAGATACAGGTGAAAGTCGAATAATTAGAATATCGCGCAAAGTTCATTTATTTCACTAATGCAACTTAAAAGGTGAAACTAATATATGAGATAGACTCATTGCATGCAAAGCAAGATAGTTCAAGCCGTGATTTGTCATAATTGTGATGATTATGGCTTACAGCTCATGAAAACCCCAAGAACCCCAAATCCACAATCTCAGAAAATGAGAATATTACATGCAATCAATAAAACAAGGATTGTACATAGAACAATATCGGACCTCTGAAAAGTACAAGCATGCATATGTACTCAGTACTTGGTTTGGGCCCCTTTTGCAGCAATTACTTTTGCACGATATTCTAATTATTCGAGTTTCACCTGTATAGGCAAAAAAACAGGAGGGCTTAGAACCCCTTTAAGAAAACACATTTAAGGATGTATTAAAGTGGACCTTCACCATCCCTACCCACTTTATACCACTTTACTCCTAAACCCCAGTTGCCTGCAGCCTCCTGGGATACAAATGTCACACATTTCAGGAAGCCTCAGGGTACAGTACTTTGCATGCCCTGATGCACATCAGGGAGCCAACTGTCTATTCTGGGTTTTTGCAGCTGGCCCCCCTACTGTATTGTGACAGCCACTGTCAGATAACTAGAACAGTGACTGCAGCTGATTGAAAAATTGACGACTGGGTCACAAACTGCCACTTCAACAGTGCTCAGCTGAAATTTGACCAGTGTATGGCCAGTAGAGATGTGCATAGGCTTGGTGTGAATGGAGTTCACCTGTGCCCATGCAAAACTGTCAGTGACACATCCCCACCCGGTGCCAATCAGCTGCGGCAGGGGCATTCCCACCCCACAGAAACATGTCACAAAGAAGTGAGTAATGCCTTGGCTGCATCTGATTGGGCTGTTCCTACCAAGCACACACACATAACCCTAATAGCCAACTAAAGAGGGAAAAGAACACAGGGGTACAAGTTCCTCTTTAAACCCCAACTCCAGGGAAAATAAAAGTTTTCCCTTGCAGTGGGGCTGCTTCCGCAATGCAAGGGTTACTCGCTTGTTTATGACTAGGGGACAAGAAAATGATGTTTCACTTACCTGATCCCCGCTCCTGCCAGCTCACTCAGGGATGCTAGATCAGTATCTTCTCTCCAGGACTGTAAGGACCACTGACTTCAAGTCCAATGCAGGCTCCATAGAACCGCATTGTACGCGAGGACGCCGGGAGTCCACCGCCGAAACAGAGTGGAAGAAGAGGAGAGAGCTGACTTCCAGGTGTGCGGGGATCAGGTAAGTGAAACAGCTTTTTCCTGTTCCCTTGGCATAAACAAGCAGTTAACTCTTGCAGTGCTGGGTAAGCCCCACCGCAGTGGAACACTTTTCATTTCCTTGGAGTTGGCCTTGAATGAACTCACAGCAGCGTTCATATGCTTAACTGCTTGAAGACCAGGTGTTTAGATCCCCTACCTGGCCAGGCCATTTTTCAGTATTCAGCGCTACGGTACTTTGATTGACATTTATTCCGTCACGCAACGCTGTACTGAAATGAATTTTATACCATTTTTTGGGGATAGATAGAGCTTTCTTTTTGTGGTATTTAATCACCACTGCGGGTTTTATTTTTTACTATATTCAGGAGAAATTACTGAAAATTTTGAGAAAAAAAAAAAGGTTTTTTTTACATTATGCTATAAAACAACTATTACCCACTTTTTTGGTAAAATATAAAAGATCGGGTCACGTCGGGTAAATAGACACCAAACATGTCAAGCGTAAAAATTGCGCGCACTCGCAAAAAACTAGCATACCCAAAATTGGCCATAGGCGACGCTTTAAAAGCTTTTACCGCTCATCAGTTTAGTGTTATTAGTGATTGATGGCCCTAGACTTATTGCTCTCACTCCGACGTTTGCAGTGATATGTAACATGTGCGGCCTACTGGGTGCAATCGTCGTTTTCGCAGGTATGCGCACCTGATGCATGTTTACATGCGTGTATGTAGGGGTGGGGACTTTAAATGTTTGTACTATTTTTTTTTCCACTTAACTTTATTGCTATCACAGAGGGGGCTGAGAAACCCCCTTATTGCCGGATGTAACAGGACATGTATACACGCCCAGTTACATGCAAGAAGCTCCCGGCAGGCCGTGTATACACAGCGGCTGGCCGGGAGGTAGTTAAAGAGGATCTCCAGGAAAACTTTTTATTAAAGTGACATTAAAGTCACAATTCTCCCCTCCCACCCCCACCATGCTGCTCTAAGGACTTACCTTAAATGATGCCTTTTGATCTGATCATCATGTTCCTTCCACTTGTATTCAGCAATCCCTCCAGTGCTGGTGCCGGTATCTGATCCAGCGCTGACTGCTGCGTCTTCTGTGTACCACGGTGTCTGTGTGACGTGCACGCTCCCAGCTGCGTGCATTGACTTACAATGTGTCTCTACTCTTTTCCCCAACGAAGATCTCTTCTGCGCATGCGCCCGCCCCATCATCCTACTCGGCTGCTAGAGAAGCTCCAAATTGGGAGCAAGCGGCGGAAACAGGTAAATTACCTTTTTGGTAACTTTTTTGCATAGATCTACTGCTTGCTAGCAGTTGATCTATGCAAAAAAAAAATGAGAGCTTAATTATACTTTAACCCTTGCAGTGGGCCTACCCCTGCACTGCAAGGACGGACTGCTTGTTTCCCTCTAACAAAGTTATAATCACCAGAAGTTCCAAGCTGCTGCCACAGCGCTCCCTCCAGCCTGTGTCCTCCCCTGCAGCAGCAATGGAATGTTCTGTAGTGATCTCTCGTCTATACACAGTGTATGGATGTGATGTATGGACGCTCAGACCGCTGCAAAAAGGGGGGG
>NW_017307453.1:423556-428376 GCF_000935625.1 Nanorana parkeri | reverse complement strand
GGACACTGCAAGGACCAGGCCATGTGTAAGAAGAATCTGGCTCAGCGCATTGGGTGAGTATAACACTTCCAGCGCAGGATTAGCCCCCATTGCAAGGGTTCACAAAAACATTTCCTGGAGTTCTTTAACATAAAACTTTTTGTTGAGCTTTGCACTAGTCACAAGCAAGCCAACTACTGATCAGAAAAGATACACCCTCCAAACTCTGCAAAGGCACATTGGCAGCTCAGTCCCATCAACAACAGAGCCCATTTGGAGACTCCTGCCGAAGGTGACACCCACGGTGATCGTTGTCCCTCCACACCGGTACATCACCGCACTAATTAGCGGCACCCCGGGGAGCGGGTCACGTGACGGCGCTCCGGCTCGGTAATACGCTAGAGAAGAGGAGGGAGACCTCCGTAGAAGAAGTAAAGCAGCGGAGTTATCAGCCCAGTACAGGAATGACATGGCATCCCATGAGATAAGAGGTCTTCCACATACAGGACACCATTACACCCCCGCCCCCCTCCAGCTTTACCTTGCAGGAGGAACTTTTTTTTTTTCTACTTCACTCTTCTTTCTCGTTTTTCAATCCTTTTTGTCATCATTTCCGGAGACTCAAAAATCATCCCACTCTGGCAGCCGGCCGACCGCCCTAAAATCAGACAAAGGAGGAGGCTTCGGGGTGCCGCCCCCTCCTGGTCCTCCAGTCTGCAAAGTTCACTGAAACTTGTCAGAGCTCCGTGTGTCAGAGAGTGAGGCGGACAACCTGCTCCAATGTGCGGAGATCAGGGTGGACTGACTCTCTAATGGCTCCACACCCATCCTGTCTTTCCACCGAAGAGGCACATTATTCATACAGCGATCTGTACTGTATGAGGGCTTACCGTGTGCTCAGGCATCTGCAGACTTGGGGATGAAAAAGGGGGTGTGGGAGGTTTTTAAGGGGAAGTGGGGAATCATTTATAGCAAATATTGTCTGAATACAAGAGCCACATGTATTCCTACTTAAATCCCAATGCTCTATGTGTATTTATTCCACACCGGAAACTTGGTTTTGTATCTATCCCTCTCCAGCAGTGTTCTGCAGGCAGCATGTAGTGTAGGGTTGGGCAAACTTCAGCTGTTGTGGAACTACAAATCCCATGAGGCATCACAAGATTCTCGCAACCACGACTCCCGGAAACAGATGCATGAAGGGATTTGTAGTTTCACCACAGCTGGAGGGCGGGAGTTTGCCCACCTCTATACTACAGGCTGCCTGAAGGAGGGTTTTACAATTTAACCCTGCCACAAGTTTATGGCAAGTTATCCTTGCTATCTGGGATATAAATCTACATTGTGTGCACTGAAGGCCTCTACGAACCCAGTTAGTACTCTGTAAAATGTAGCAGTGATATCATCACAGTTCTGTACAAAGACTGTGCAGGGAGAAGAGCTACGGGAGGGGTCCAGTAGCCCACCTACTACATGCAGAAAAGTACAGGAGGGGGCAGATACAAGACCAGTCACCCTGCACACAGAGAGAGAGCAGCAGTGACTGGTCTTTATTACAGGAAGTCTCACACTGGAATACAAGGACATCTGATAGGTGGTATAAGTTCCTGATCAGAATCAGCCTTGTCTTAGCAATGTCGTTACATGATATGAACTTGGCCCCCGATTTTAGGATATGGTTTAGTCTCGGTAAGCTATGATAGAAATACTGCTCAGTGGTATGAGCATCCTTTCAACTCAGGAAATCAACTGCTCCACAGAAAACAGCTATCTATTGTTTCCCAAAAACATGAAGACCACTTATGTGAAAGGGATATTAAAAACCTACCCTTGCACTGGGGCTATCCCCACACTGCAAGGTTTAAGTGTTCATTCTGTTTAGGGGGCTGAATTAAAGCAGATAAACTTACCTGATCCTCAGTCCTGTAGCAGTCGGCATTCAGCTCTCTCCCCCTCAGCTATGAAATATCCTTGGGTGTCCTCACATCTAATGCAAGTCAATGTACCTGCGTAAGACGTGATGACGTCACTGGTCCTTAAACTGCCGGAGCCCATGGAAAAAGAGGGTGCAGTGACTGCTCTAAAAGCTCAGAGGGACAGTGAGTGTATCTGCTTGTAGTGCAGGGGTAGCCCCGCTACAAGGGAAGGATTTTTTTTTTTTATTATTCCAGAGTTCTTCTTTAACCAGTTGCCGTCCGCCCGTAGTAGAAAAACGGACGGACGGAACTGTCGCATTGGCGGGTTGCCGTCGCCAGACGGCATTTTTTTTCTGCTCGCGCGCGCCCCCTAGCGGGCACGCACGGGCAGAAAAGACCCGTCCAATGCGAACACCCGGTACCGGGTGTTTCACATATAGGCGATCAGCGGGTCCATAGCCCGCCGATCGCCTATATGTGCTCGTTTGCGTCCGCAACTCTGCTTCATCAGCTTCTTTTGGGGTCCACAGGTGATATTAGGGGTCCTAGAGACCCCTAATGTCTCCATAAAGAGGACCTGTCAGTGTGCCTTTGCTATTATATAGGGGGATTGTTATCCCCCTATATAATAGCAATAACAATAAGTGCAAAAAAATAAATATAAATAAAAAAAAATAAAAGTAACACATAAAAAAGTAAAATAAAATAAAAGTCACATATAAAAAAAGGGGAAAAAACCCCCCCAAAATGTTTAACTCCCCCACCCCCACGTTTACGCGCCTATAAACGTAAATACGCGTCCGGTGCCCCAGCGCGCAAAAATTACAATTGCGCTACACATGTTACATATCGCCGCGAACGTCGCAGTGAGAGCAATCATTTTAGGGCCATCAATCACTGATAACACTAAACTGATGAGCGGTAACAGCTTTTAAAGCGTCGCCTATGGCCAATTTTGGGTATTATCGTTTTTTGCGGTTTTGCGCGCGCACGCAATTTTAAGGCTTGACATTTTTGGTGTCTTTTTACCCGACGTGACCCCGTCTTTTATATTTTACCAAAAAATTGGGTAATAATAAATGTTTTATCATTTAATATAGGGGAAACTGTTTTTTTTTTTTTTATTTCGGTGATTTTTCCTTAATATAGTAAAAAAAATAAAAACCCCAGTGGTGAATAAATACCACCAAAAGAAAGCTCTAGCTGTCCCCAAAAAAGGGTATAAAATTCATTTCAGTACAGCGCTGCATGACGGTATAAATGTCAGTCAAAGTACCGCAGCGCTGAATACTGAAAAATGGCCTGGATGGGAAGGGGGTTTAACACCGCGGATGTCAACTGGTTAATATAAACCTGTTTAGGGAAGGTAAGATGTCTTTTTTCTGGGTAACCAACACTAGTGTGCAACTCCTTTGCAGAGTGCCCCAGTAGTGGGGCTTTAGAAAGGAAACTGTAACCAGGGCTTGTATGGTTGCTCTATTACCTAACCGCCTTTGCCTTCCAGTTGGCCAAAGAGGACACCCACCACATCACTGGTTAATAGGAAGAAACGGCAGGGCAATATGGCAACCAGCAGACAACTCCTTTATCGAACACCCCAGGATTTCAGGTTGCTGTAGAACTCAGAGACAACAGGTTTACTTTGAGTCCACATGTAAAATTCAGGCTGCGGCTAACAATAACTTATTTTACTGCATTCCAGGACAAAATTTAAAGAAAGTAAACTCCAAACACAAGTCCATTGTAACCACTCCCAGAATCACCTCGGGAACTCCCCTTTATCACCATATTCCTTTCAGCCACCGACATGCCGAAACATTGTGGGAGATTGTAACTGCCGTTGTCCCCAGTCAGCAATTAGCTCTTATCTCATTAGTACAGTATGCACAGTGGCAGCAGTTGTCCTATTTGATTTCACTATAATTTGGTCACATTGCAATGTCAAAGAGCTCTCACTAACTTGTAAGAAGAACCCAAAGGTATAGAAGGCATGTGACAGCACACAGTATACAAGTAAGCAGCATACAGCAGTATTAAATCATAATAACCAAACTTCTGCCAGAAGGTTACACTGTAGCAATAGAAGAGCAATATGTTTTTGTTTACTGTATAGAAAATGAAAGTACATGCTTTGCGTACACATTTTCCAAAACAGAAGTCAATCTTCCAATTATTCCCAGCAGATTGGATGCTTTTTTTTACATTTATGCTTTTTTTGTTGATAAACTTTGCCATTTTCTATACATTCTAGTATATGTTCATCACATATGAGATACATTCAGGTGATCCTTCGCATTTTTAAAGTGACACGAAACTCAGAAGTTAAATCTTAAAAATACATTCAAGTAAAAATGTATCTTATTTGTGTATCACTCGGCTGTAGATCCTCAAATCATCCCTGAATTGGTGCTGACACTGTCCTCCTTCTGGAGGGTGGCTACTTTTGTTCCCCATGATCCCTGTGTGTGTTGTAAAGTAGCCACCACTCCAAACTCACTCCTGTGATAGACTATAATTTCATGTTTAGTTTACTAATCTGTATTAAGATTGTAGTCCATCATGGGAGTGAGTTTGGAGTGGTGGCTACTTTACAACACACACAGAAACCATGAGGAACAAAAGTAGCCACCCTCCAGAAGGAAGGACAGTGTCAGCACCAGTTCAGAGATCATTTGAGGATCTGCAACTGAGTGATACACATATAAGGTACATTTTTGTTAATAGATAAGGTACTTGAATGCATTTTTACGATTTAACTCTCAAGTTTAGTGTCCCTTTAAGAGGCCTTGGATGGATAACGTTTTTTTTCCGGCTACTGTTTGTGCTATAGGCAAAGTGCTCCATATCTACCGGCAGTATATTGTAGATTTGTCTAAATTTTGGAAAGGCCTTATGCCCGGGGGGGGGGGGGGGGGGCTGATGTAA
>NW_017307453.1:407559-423124 GCF_000935625.1 Nanorana parkeri | reverse complement strand
GGTGGGGCGGGGGGGGTGGGGGGGGCGGGGGGGGGGGGGGGGGGCATATTAATATGGAATTCAGGAGCCAGTCTGTCCAATCCAGGAGTCGGAATGATTTTTTTAATAGCTGGCTCCATTGACAACAACTAGCGAAAATTTCAGAAGTTAGATGCTTGCTGTAAAATGTAAGAAGCATTGGCGACCTGGCTCCTGGGATTTGTCCAGCCCTGCCTTAGGCTTCTGATAGGGCAAAGTTTATTGATATATAGTTGTAGTATAGCGTTAGACAAATATTTATATTTCAGGAAATTCAGACATATGTTATACATTATTATTATTAGCATTTATCACTGTTTATGTTAGATTTAGAGTACAGTGTTTTTGTTTTGTCAAGAGTAAAGAATTGCTGACACAAATATTCTTAGGGCTAGGCACCCTAGTCACACGATCTCACACATACACACACACACACAGCCTGTGAAGCAAAACAGTTTTCAGTAGGAATGAAAACAAATTTCTAAGTCTTCCCCTTTTCGGATTGCTGCATATCGTACTCACAGTTATGGTGGCGACTGGTCCAGATGAATTGCCTGCTTCAAGAACTTTGAATTTCCTGTCTTTAGATGGATTTAAGCTAGATGTCACACTAACTTTTGTTCCATGGATAAACACAAACTTTCTCCAGCTCTTTGGCCGTGTTATATCTCGCTCTGCCTGTTTAAACGTTTGTTCCCACAGGGTGAATCACAGGAACACATCACAGCAGGTCATGGTTATGCTGCAGTTCAATATGTAATGCTCTTCAGCACATGCCAGATGTACAGTCACAGCTTGATATCCAAACATGCTGCTGCTGCTGAGGCACTCTTACAGTTAGCAGCCATTACAAAACTCTGCTCCAAACTCTTCATACTGTCAGGCACACAAACACCCACACAAGCACACACACATACACACACACACATACCATCACACGCCATCTAGTGCTTAGCAGCTTATACATAACTGTTTAAAAGACGGAATAGAATTACACACACCCGGCTGACAGTAGATGAAGTGCTTCTGACAGCTCTCAGAAGCATTAATTTTTATTAATATGGATGTGGCACAGAAGCAGGGATTGGTAATTTGTCACAATAAAATAACTACCTCTAGTAAATCTTTGATTTATTTAGGTCAGTGAGGATTGTATACAATATAGTGGGACAGGGCTGATCTATATTCCTTATACAAAGTTGAATTAAATACGTTGAATTAAATGAGTTGAAATAAGTGAGTCTACAGTCTGAATGGGGAAAAGTGAAATGAGAACAGAGTAAAGTTCACCCCGCACGTTACAATTTATTGTAACATTTATTTTAGATGGCCTGCAATAAACTTTCCTCTTTTTGGTCCCAACTTTATTCCTGATTAACGGTTTTGGCCTTCGACCTGACCCTGCTTTAGCTTTGTTAAATCTGGGAATTGATGATATCCCTTACAACTTTTCCCTTACAACTCCCTTACAACGATTGTTGCACACATTTTTCTAATCGCTCTATTAATGATAGCGAGAAGTTGGACATCTTCTGATTCTTCTACTCTCAAGAAAGTCCTGCAATTGGTCCACCTACACTACAACTATTAACAAATTCTTGCTTTTGTAATTTCAATCTAATCAAATTTGATGTATACTGGAATCCTTGGAACGTGTGGTACTCATCCTCTATAATGGGTTAAAACAGGGGTGCTCACAATTTTTCGTCAGGAGATCTACTTTTCAAATGATGAGCTCAATAAATTCTACCAATGAAAAAAAACCTGCATTCAGGGGTGGGGCGGTGCATTGAAGTCAATGGCACCGCAGCCACACACCCCACCCGCAGTGCGATCGCCCGCACCCGAAAAAGCAGGCCCACAGTGCCTGCGTTCCAGGTGCGGGCAATCACAATGAAGACGGGGGCGTGGCTGCAGTGCCATTGACTTCAATGCACCTCCACGCCCCTGAACGCAGGTAGCTGGCCGGCTTGCGTTCCAGTGTGTTCTAGAGGTCGAACACACTGGAACGCAGACTTTGTGGTGTGAACCGTCCCTCTCTCTTGGCTGTCTCTCCTCTCTCCCCTGTTTCTATCTGCTGTCTCTTCTCTCACTTTCCCTGTTGTCTCTCTTCTCTCTCTCTGCTGTCTTTATATTATTATTATACACTTATCTACAGTGGAAATTAGGGATGTCCCGATACCAATGCTAGCAAGTACTTGTGAAAATGCCCCGATAAATAACGCCAAAGCTTGCACATCGGTATTGAATTTGTATCGCCCAACGCCCGGGACATGTACTTCCGGGCGCCGGGCAAGCGAGAGCGTGGAGCGGAGGGGGCGTGGGGTGCTGAGAGCAGGGGGCGTGGAGTGGTGACAGGCTCTGTCACCTCCCTCAGCCTCTGTCCCCGGCCGCTACTCGTTCTTGTCACAGGAGTTCTAGCACAGTGCTGTGCTAGAACTTCTGTGTTGGAGGTGACAGGGTCAATAAAGAGTTCCTGTCACTTCCAAATGCTATCACACATGAGGTTTGTTAGCCCCTGTGTGATAGCAATAAAGGTAAGTGAAAAAAAATAGTAAAAAAAGTTTTAGAAAATAGTTTAAAAAAGTAAAAAATAATAACTAATTAAAAATGTAACTAAATAAAAATGTATAAAAATAAAAAGGCGATTAAGTAAAAATAATAAAATAAATGAAAATGTAAAAATTTTACAAAGTAAAAAAAAAAATTTAAAAATGAAAACCAGCCCCGCTGCCCCCATCATCTGCATGCGAATAAACGTGCAGTATTGCGGCGGGGAAACCACGCAATTTGCCTGGCACGACTGGGGTGCCATTAGAAAATAATGGCACTGGCCGCGCACTCGGCTGTGGTGTGCGATCCATGACCGCCCGGTCATCGTGCACGTAACCGAGCGGATGGCTTGGCGGTCACGTAATCGCACACCACCGCCGATCATGCTGGCAGTGCCATTATTTTCTAATGGCACTCCATTCGCGCCATTAAGATCGCACGGTTTCCCGCCGCAATACCGCCTGAGCGGTCCCACACAATCGCGGTTGAAAACATGAATAGGTTAAGTTATCCCAGGGGCAGCTGCATGATCGGATTTGTAGTTTCACGACAGCTGTGTGAAAGCAAATAAAACATTTTTATTGTTCTAAAACAGTCTTAAATTAAATTCGTCCTAATCATAAAGAAATTGGCCTAAAATCATTAGTCTGTACTGTTTTTTTTTTAAATGTCACCTGTCCCTTTAAGACATGAGGGGAAGTACTTGTACTTGTACTTGGTCTGGAAAAAGTGGTATCTGGACATCCCTAGTGGAAATTGTATATGTTATATTATATTTTTCTCTGCTTGTATGTTTCTCTACCTTTACTGCTTGTTAATATTTTTCTTTGAAAAACTTGATAAAAATATTTTTATTTTAGATCTGTCTGAATACAGATTGACTGGACCATTTAGGTAGGTCCTCAAATTACATAGTTTTGGTAAATCTAGAGTTGACTGTACAAAAATTGTACAGCCAAATTGTAACGTGTATCGTGACTGTAACATGACAGAGCAAATCATTGTTAATTGTTGCCTTGGTACACAAATGCTGGTTAAAGCTGGAATCCGGGCACAAAAACTTTCATTGAAATATTTTCCTAAATAGCCACAAAGGATATAAATCCATTTTATGTACACCAAAACCCCTTGTAAACCTTGGAAAAGTAGCAGTGACCACTGTGCTGCACATAATCTATACAGAGAGTAGAATTGTAAGAGGGGCGCAGCAGATTACACTCACTACAGGCTGCCTGTAGAAACTATAGGAGGGGAGCGGAGATAAGGCCAGTCACCCTGCACAAGGAGAGAGAGCAGTAGTGACTGGTCTTTAGAACAGGAAGATCCTGCACAGAGTCACAGATTTGGAAGAAATACACAAAGCACACCAAAAATTTAAGTAAGAATACATATGCCTCATATATTTAGACAAAGTTCATGTCTAAATATAAAGTTCACCTTCAACATTTACTCAACAGCTCATACAAAATAAAATGTATTTAAAGCCATTGTTTCACTTTGAGTAAATGCAACGCTTATAACAGAACTCCAGATAAAATGATTAGCCCGTGCAGTGAGTCTAGGGCTAAAATAACAAAGTTATACCCACCCGAACCTTGGAGCCAGCCAGCTGTGACAATGCTCCATCCTGCCTGTTTCCTCCTACGCTACAGCCATATCCCTCAGCGTCCTGTACACTGTCTATAGAATGTGATGATTTTTGGGACCTTAGACCGCTGCAGCAGAAGGGGAAAAAGACTCCAGGGACTGGTCTAACAACAAGCCAGCTCCGAGGATCAGATGCGTATAACGTATTAATTTTCCTCCCTAGACACAAATGAGCACTTAACTCTTGCATTGCTGGGGTTGTCCCACTGCAAAGGTAAATAATAATTTTCCTGGAGTTTTTCTTTAAAGCTCAGTTTTCAAGCAGTGAGGGTAAATCTTCCAATTGAGGCACCTGATATGGTGACAACTGTCTAAAAGGGTACCTTTCAAATGCTTTGTTGGGATTTCTATCCACTCCCTGTTGCATTTCCAGGACAGGACATGAAGGGCACACAGCAAAAAATAAATAAACTGACAGATTTTAACCCTTCCATCAAAAACAAATCGGCTATGCATACTCTTGGGCCTGTTTATGAATGTTTTCACATGGGATTTACCCAATTTTCAACCAGGATTCATAAATGTTTTTCAACTGATTCCAACTCGGAAAATGTGAAAGTTGCATGAAACTTGTGTAAAACTATTTGTAAATAGACACCTAAGTGTTAAGATATGTTTTGAGGTTAAGGGTTAATATATAGAGTTAGGCTAAAGGTTAACATTGGGGTAAGGTTAAATGTGAAGTATTATGGTTGTATTATGGTAGAAGGTTAGGTGTAAAAGGTTAATTTAGGGGCTAGGTGTAGGGCTTAGGTGAGTGGAGGGTTATGTGGCAGGGTCAGGTTAAGGTGTATCTAAACCCCAGAACAAAAAAGTAATATGCTGCAGTTTACTAGTGCTTAGTGGTAACTGCATTATATTTTTTTCTTCACTTTCACATAGTGATCCTGCTAGTAACACCCCTTCTGTTCTAGAATAACTCAGTATACTGTACCTAAAAATGGGCAGCATTATCATGCTAGGGCAGGAAGTATGTTGTCCCCTCTACTTATCTCCACAACATGGGGAGAGGTTCTGTAGTTCACAGAGGTGAGCTGGGCAGGATTGATATTGTTGTTTAAGATCATTCACAGCAAAATGTGTCCCGCATCAAGCATTTCAAAAACTACTTTGTATAAAACCAGCTCTATAATTTTCTCATGAGATCCCCTCTTGGGATTCCTGCCACAAAAACCTGCGGATTCTTGGAACAGGAATCACTGGTGTTTCCATACAGCATCTGTCCATGGCTGTCTGCATGTAATTGTAAGTACATATCCTATACAGTGATATACTTGAATATGAGTCATTAGAAAATAATCTGTTCTCAGCCATAAATCAGTCAAAAGGAAAGTCAGATGGTCCCAAAAATGTGCTGATCCAGAAGAAGGGCAGTTCCCTCACCACCAGTGATGAGCTGAGGCTTGGTGCGAACCCAGTTACACCATTTTGTCTTAGTGAGATCCAGTACCAAATGTATGTCCCTGTAGAAGGCCAAACACTTTTATTTCAGACTAGCAAAGTCTGTATTTTTTTTCTTCTGCAAATATATTTACTCACCATGGTATCTAAGCACCATCACAAGTTGTGCCTAAGTTGCTCTCAATGCAAGCTTTCACAGCACAGAAATTTGGCAGCTACATTTCTTGGCTGTAATACAGAGGAACATTTAATGTACTTCTATATACTCCTCTGTAATGAGTAGTTCTTTAAGGGCTGCAGGCCATCTGCAAACTTAAAGGGAATGTTTCAGGTTCAGCTGCTCAAATACATGTAAAGGCTTGAAGGTGCTGCAAGTTGTGACTAGGCTGTGCATTAGGGAAGAGACTTTGCAGGTCAGATATAACACTTTAGATCATATGATAGTCACTGTTTTAGCTGAAAGTTTGTTACTATGTGCTGGTAAAACTCTGCATTCCAGATTTGTTACAACGTGGAGTCTTTAGTGGATTTGCTATTTAACATAACACTGTTGATTTAGGGTTCCCTTACAGGGACATAACTATTTGAGACCTTCATGACTTTTAGATTCTAAGCTCTCACAGGCAGGGCACTCCTAACCATCTTGCTTGAATTATATTGCAACTGTAATGTCTTCCTTATATTATAAAGCACTGCACAAACTGTTGGCGCTATATAATTCCTGAATAATAAAAATAATAATAATAATAATTAGCCTGCACTGACTTTCGCAGCTTTTGGTTTTTGTTCTCCTCTGTCCAGCTCTTTGATGAGCAGATCTTACTGCAGGGTCACAGCAGCACCCCAAAAATGCAATGGTGAAAAGTATTAGTGAGTAAAAATAGATCTTGCAGTTTAACACTTTTGATGCCTCAGATTTTTTTTAACATGTTAAAATGCACATTTTAAAAACCCACAAAATTAGATATTTTCTGAAAGCAGAGACCCTGGAGAAAAAAATGCTCTGAGCTGCAACTTTTTTAGCGCAACAGTTTATTAAACCCAAATTATCAGTAAAAAATTTATTCACATTCATTTAATGTAATACACAAGCATAATGTAATACCCAATTTTTAATAAAATATAAAAGATGAGATTGCATTGAGTAAAAAGATATCAAACAACGAAAAACCTTTGCACCACAATTTGTTTATAGGCAACAGGTAAAAACGTTAACTGTGAATAAAGGCCCTAGAATTAGTGATCTCACTATGCTGTGTATGATGCTACCCAACATGTGTGACACAATCATCGTGCACTGGATGCACCAATCATCTTTGGCACACCCAATGCATGTGTTTACAATCTTATGTGCTTTTTAAGGTTCTCTTTAACCACTTGCGGACTGGCCACTGTATATATACAGTTGATACACAGCCCAATTGTGAACACCTGTTTGCACGCAGGCGCGGCCGCTGAAGCCACTGCTCCTACTTTCATTAGACTGTGGAGAGCTGCAGGTTTAGAAACAGAGCTGATCAGACTGGCTCTATGTCCTGTGATCCCTGTGATTGGTTATCACAGTGATCTCATGGAAATGTTTGCATTGCCAAGCTCTCCCCTTCCTCTTACATTGGAGGCAGGGGAGAGTAATGAATAGATGAGTCATCCATTCATTACTTTCCATTAAAAACAAGCTGCAGCAGCAGCAACGACCGAAAAAAGTTTGAAATCATTGAAACCCTCCTCCTCTCCTGCTTATGTTAGATCAATTACATCTATTCTCTGACCTGTATATTAACCCTTTCACCTCCCTTATCCTGCACATCTATACATTAAACTCTTCATCTCCGTCCACTGTATGTGACTTGTACATTACCCCTTTACCCTCCTTCTGCCTATGACCTGTACATTTATTGTCAATTGTGTATTACCAAGCTCCATGTTTTAACCCCCTCAATACTGGCATGTGTCTTTATTTCCCCTCCAAAAAATCACATCATCTTGGAGTATCTACTTCCAAAAAAAGGGGTAATTATGGTGGTTTTCATACTGCCCTGACATTTTTATTTGCTTTGATTTATAAACAAAAGTAAGAGAAACAGGCTTTTTTCAATTTCTTTGGTCCTTTTTACTTTATACACTAAACAATAAAAAAGTGGTTATTAAATACCATTAAAATAAAGCTCTATTTGTCCCAAAGCAATTATTTAAAATAAATTTTGTTACCGTGATGCGTGATGGAGGAAGTCTCAGCCAAACATGCACAGTGATGAAAACGGAAAATTACCTGGTAATGAAGGTGGTGTAACATGTCGGTACTGAAGTGGTCTATTAGACTCCAAATCTTAACTATGGACATCAGTGATTGTAACAGGTCAGAAACTGCTAGTGACAAAATCCTTGTTACTTCTAGGTTCATTTACTGAGCACCCACCATTGCTATTTTGGGCCCACAGGAGGGGCAGCGAAGCCTGGGAAGAGACCCAAATCCCTTCTACCTGAAAGCCAACAGTCCAATGAGGTAGTGTAAACACACTCCTGGCTAATATAGAATCCAGGAGTCTGTTTACAGCTCCCTGCTGCCATGGATGTGAAAAATGTTTACCCTGGTTTCTCTCTAGTTGGGTCAATGTAGCCTGGAAAAATTTACAGCAGAACTAAACTTTTCTTTTTTTTATGCAATCTCTAATACATGTTAGAAAAATGTGCATGCTTTCAAAATTTTAAACACCTATCTTATTTTCTCTTTTTCAGCAGTTGTAAAAATACTTTTCTGTGATTAATGTTAAACAAAGTTCTAAAAGACGTTGGAATAACCTGGACCGGATCATTAAGTAATCTTTTTTCATACCAGTCATTATTGACTGATTCATAGACGTGTGCACAGGGTGTGCCAGGTGTGCCTGGGCACACCCTAATCACCCCGAGCACAACACCGAAGCCGCAACAGTGGGCACCATGTTTTTAGTCACTAAGCCAGTGGAGAGATCACAAAGATCTCTCTGTAACCAACTCAGCGATACAGAGTGCAGCAGCACTTGCAACTTACATTCCTCACATAACAGCCACAGTCCTCGGTGCCTGGAAAGCTACGAGGGAGCATGGCTGCGGCTTTCCAGGCTTCCCATCACATCGAGAAGCCAGGCGGCTGGTCAGGCTCTCTGCTTCATTACGGCACCCCTGCTGGAAGAGGTAAGGAACAGTTGAAGAGTTGGGATCAATCATCAAAAATTAAACTTTTTTTTAGAATAAAATGAAAAGATTTGTAATTAATGTTTCGTGAATAGGGCCCTCTTGTGCTCAAGAAAACACTTTTCAGCTCCACAAGTGAAGGGCCCATTTACACCAGTAGCTGCACTACACCGCATCACACTGCTTACTTTTTTGTTAGAACTTTATTGAAATGTCACAAGTGACATTTCATTAAGTTCTATGGGCACGACCATACTTTTTTTTAGCACACACCACCACAATACAGTGGTGTGAACTGAGCCAAGGCAAATGACCTTGTCTTGCATTGGGGCTGAAAAAACCCGGCTAAAGCAGCCCCAACGCATCTCGTGTGGATGGGCCATTAGCTATTGAGTCTACATCACCTTTAAACACCGTCACTATTGCACCGCTGTTGTACCTAATCCAAATTCTGGTCCGGTATATTTAAAGGACCACTACTGCAAAAAATGCCTTTATTTATACTTTTCTCCACATTTGCAGGCAGACCGTGCTATCCCGCAAAAGTAACAGTAGCAGAGAACAAACCATAACTCTGCCTGGAATGCTTTTAAGAGTCACCTTTTATTCACTCAGTTTATAAAGGATATTTAGTGGTTTCTGTATATATTTTTACTATTATGTTCAGGACTAAAAAAAAAAAAGTAAAAAATGTAATATGTATAACACTTATGTGCTAAGATAAAGCTCAGCACATGATTGTTATACATGTTTTAGATATTTTTTATTTATCTTGAGTGCCTAGTAGCTCTTATTTGCATTTATTTACTGGCGCTGATCACATATTGTTTTTATTAAAAAATTATATAATATATTTACAATTTTTTTATTTTTTAGTCAGGTAAATATACACTATATTATATGAATATTTGGCATTTTTATATGCAGCCAGGAGGTGGAGCGTTCAGAATCTTTTCTTGTCTTGTGGTAAAAGAAGGGAGCTACAACACTAAAAAGGATAGACAATCTATTCAGCAAACTGGCAGTTTAAAACACAGTAGGAATATGTCCCAAAATTCACTTTAAGTCTTAAATGCACTGTAAGGATGTTGATGAAAACGTAGCTCTGCTGCCTTGTAACTATATTGTAAATTATACAGATTAAGAAACCAACTCTTGAAATGGTGAAATAACAAAGTAGGCTATGAACTATAAGCTGAGCAACATTTGTACTTATTTCTTATGGGAGCAGAACATGCTCGACATTTACATAAATTACATTGTTCCTGTTTGTAGGTCTCTACTTTACATTTTTTAGCAAAAATGTTGCAGCTTATTAGTTTAATTGCCTCTCATGAGATCAGCACCTTGACAGATATGCTTATTTATTTCATCCCTGTGTAAACCCTGTATCATGGACCACTGGTCAACATGTTTTTGTTGAGCAGTAGATTTGCAAGCTCCACGCAAAGAGATAAATACACAGCTGAATTACACATGTGCCCTGTCTTACCGGCAAAAAAAAAAGATTTGATGGACAGGAATACATTGGGGTTAAAGGAGAAGTATTGGGAGAGTAAAATATTCTGTTGCCAATACTTATAGTGGCATGGGACATTGCAGCTGTCATATGCTGGCTCTATATACTGAGAGCCGGGTGATCATGTAATCACTGATCGCTCAGCTCACTATCTTTCCTGCAGAGAGCAGGAGCTGCCAGCCACCATTTCCCGCATGAATTCCCCCTCCACTCTCTATTCCTCCAGAGCTCATTGGGCTCTGGCTCTAGACAGGCAGAACCAGCTGTCAATCAGGCAGCCGGGTGGTGTCCAACAATATCGTGGGGATCCTTCCCGACTGCAACGCGGCTCTGTGCTGTTAGCCTGCACTGTAGTGCACAGCAGTGCAGGGTAGTGCGTCGTTGTGTGTTGCATTAGAAAAAAGGGGTCATGTGTGATTTTATGTTTGTTAACCATTTGAAGACTGGGGAGTTAAACCCCCTTTCTGGCCTGGTCATTTTTTGGTATTCAGCGCTGCAGTACTTTGACTGTCATTTATTCAGTCATGCAGTGCCATACTAAAATGAATTTTATATAATTTTTGGGGGGCAGGTAGAATTTTCTTTTGGTGGTATTTATTCACCACTTGGGTTTTGTTACTTAATTTTTTCTCTTTTTTTTAACCAATTTTTATTTTATTTACCATGATTGGACAAACATCTATGTTTTTTTAAAAAGACTTCCGTTCTGTTGTGTTGCAACAATTTTGCATTTTTGTTCCATTCTGCATGCATGCTCTACTTTTTTTTAATTGCACTGCAATGAACCGCAGCGGTGTGAACTGGTCCCATTCACACCCATACATTTTTTGGTGGCCTTGTGTTAGCATCCGTTGCAAAACATATTGCAACACAACTCAAAGATCTTCTGGCCTGGTCATAGGTAATTTCATGCAGGTTTTTATTTTATAATTGAATAAATTAAAATTCACTTAAAAAAGCAGAGCTTAAACTGTATCTAAACCCAAAAACAAAAATGTTAATATATTGCAGTTTACCAATCCTTACATGTGGTGGCTTCATTAGTCTTTTCTTTTGTCAGGTATTTTTGCTTTAGTTTTACCTGGCAAGCCAGCAATTACCACACTTCCTTTGGGAAGGTCTGTTAGGATTAGTGATGAGCCAAACACCCCTCTGTTTGGTTCGAATTCGAACTTTCGAACATGGAAACATTTCAAATTCAAACTCAATGTAAGTCTATGGGGTAGAACTTTGAAAATCAATTGACCCCATTTTGAAGGCTTATTTGCAAGTTAATGGTCATAAAAAAGTATATGGGGATTCAGGTACTGCCCTAGGGGACATGAATCAATAAAAAAAAAACACTTTCAAAAAATACTGTTTTTAAGCAGTGATTTTAACATCACTTAAAGTGAAACAATAAAAATGAAAAATTCCTTTAAATATCATGCCAGGGGGTCCCTTAAACTGCCTGTAAAGTGGCACATCTGTACAATGTATAGAACCTGCTGCACCAAAAATGACATTTAAAAAGAAAAAAAAAAGTGTGGCGTTCCCCCTCCCAAACAATACCAGACCCTTTAGGTCTTGTAGGAATGTTAGGAGGGACCCCATTTAAAAAAAAGAAAGAAAAGAAAGCATGGGGTTCCCCCCAAAAGTCCCCCCATTAAGGGTCTGGTAGGAATTTTAGGAGGGACCCCATGTAAAAAAAAGTGTGTGGGGTTCCCTCTTAAAGTCATACCAGGCCCTTAAGGTCTGGTAGGAATTTTAAGGAGGAGACCCAGCCCCAAAAATGGGGAAAAAAAGACGTTGGATCTCCCCTAAAATTCCATACTAGACAGGGCAGGAAAGGGGGGGCAGCGAGCGCCCCCCGCCATACCAGGCCACATGCCCTCGGCACTGGGAGGGTGCTTTTTTAGGGTTGTCCCCATGCCGATGGGGACAAGAGCCTCTTCCCCATGAGCCCTGGGGTGTTGGTTGTGGGGTGCGGGCAGGGGGCTTATTCACATCAGGGTACCCTACCCCTTTAATAAAGGTGCACCCAGATGCGCCCCCCTGTCAATCACGACGTCCAGCGTTGTCCAGGACGATGACGTCTTGACAAAATAAAAAATAAAACAATCAAACATAAATATAAATAATAATGTGTAAAAAAACGACGACTGCCGTCTGTTTGCAACGAACACCCGCTGCAGAATGGCATTTTGACAGATGCCGGCAACGTATAAACAATTGGGCGGAGCTAGCAGTGATAGCTAGCTCCGCCCAACTGTTTACAGTTTTAACAGGTGAGCCATGATTGGGCAAAGTCATCCTGACTTTGCCCAATCATGGCTCTTACAGAGTACTGTGCCCTGCTTAGGCAAAGTCTTGCACCTGACCAGTGGTCAGGTGCAAGGCTTTAGCCAATCAGGACTCACAAGGCACAGTGGGGCCTTGTGGGGCGCTCGGCGGGCAAACAGCCCGCCGAACACCCTGACAGTTTGTGTGTTCACCGGACACCTAGCCCATCAAGCCCATCTCTAGTTAGGATGTCATTCACAATGAGTCACAACACACCAATGCACAAAATGTACAATACTGTGTATGGCAGTAACATACGTGTTATCACAGCACAGGGAGTAAGGGTATGTTCACATTTACCTGAAAGGTAAAATGCTCGATTTCAGTGTGCAGGTTGGTGTCCCTTCTGTGACAGTTTAACTTTATTTTAAAGTCTTTATTGATATGTGAAAGTGGTGTTTATTCACATGTATCACAAAGGAGCTGCAGTGTGATGATCGGGGCTGACATCAGATGAGCTCCATTGCATTGCAGGATAGAAAATTCCACAATGCACTGCAATCCACCTCAAGGCAGTGTGAACAAGACAAAAAGAAAAAAAACTATTTGTATGTGCCCTTACAGTGATTGGCATTGATCCAGTGCAGAAAAACGCCAGTCACCAGAGCTAGAATCTTCTAGCTATCATTCTCATAAAGGATAAATGCACTTTAAAATAAAGTGCACTTTATAATTTCTTGTCTTGTCAGTTAGGCAATAGAGGGACGGAGGGGGGCATGCATTGTTGTTCTGTGCTTTGGTCATCAGTTGCCCTTAATCTGCTCCTACCTGCACCCACTAACTGTTATTTTTATTGTTTAATGTGTAACAGCTTTATTAGGTGATTCTAGTGCTAAGATGAGGGAACGGGATATTATTTTTAACAGCGGAGCTGCTGACACAACCGCCACTGATGTCTAGTGTTTTCAATTTTTGATTGGAAGTGGTTTTATCTTTTTATTTAATAAAGCTTTTATACCCTGTGCGTTTTTGCAAAAGCCATACTTGTATATTAGAAATTCAAATTTGTAATTTTGACAATACACTGATGACACAAAGGACATTCACATTTGTGTGCTGTAATCTAAGAATCTAATTTTGAAAATCTATTTACAGTATATAGCACACATATAAAAATAGGAATCCATTTACTAAATAATATGTTGAGATAATTGAATATAGTAATTCTATAAGGAATATATGATGGTAATAAATAGATTTTGTTATGTTCTTTTGCAATGTCATTGAAACCTGCTCTGTATATATTTATAATAGTCCCAGGATGCTGATTAGTGTTTGACAACTTTTTTTTTTTAAGTAGAACATGGGAAATCAGCTTTTATTCACTTGGGAACCTTGTACCACTTCACATCTGTACAATGTAGCCCACTTAAACAAATATCTCATAAAATATAAACTGGTTTATCTTTGCTGTAATTGCGTGTTGTACTGACCTACTAATGAAATGATACTTTGTTGATGGTAAAATGGAGCTAACTAAAATGTTAGAAAATATTGGATGTTGAAAATATTGCAGATACTCATTGCAATCTTCACAAATAGGAAGAGCAAAGTGCAGTACCTATAGCACCACGGGTGGAAGACTGGAGTAATGTAAGTATAAAATCTAACATTTTTCTTTACAGGTACCTTTTGCTCACACTTTCGGCAGTCAGTTTTGACAGGGGTAGGGAGCTTGGACATTATAGATAGTTTGGCTGAGGTTTGGGTAAAGGTTCATCTGTAATTCAAGCATTGGCCATCTAGCCCTTGTAAATAAACAGACGGAGTTGCACTTCTTTGTTGATTGCGCATTTTTACCCATCCTTTGGTTTTTTATGCCCACCCCTCAAAATTTATACCAGACCCTTAGCCTTGATACAGGTCTGGTATGGCTTTTGAGAGAGACCTCTTGCCTTTGTTTTTCTTCTGGGAATGTGATGATTCAAGAGGGGGGCTGCATGCTCACTGCCCTCACTTTCCTGGCCACCCAGGCTGCACCTTGGTAAAGGACTGTTAGGTATTTCAAGTAGGACCGTATGTAAAAAAACAGAAAAGAATGGCATGGGGTCCTCCTCAACATCCATACGAGACCCTTAGCCTGACATTCAGCCTGGTTGGTCAGGAAAGGGGAGGCAGTGAGGGCGTGGCCCCCCTTGTGAACCATACCAAGCTACATGCCCTCAACATTGGAAGGGTACCTTGCAGGGGAACACAAAGCATCCCCCTTGTCTTTTACAGATCGGATCCTAAGGGTTAAAAGCTCAGGGTGATAGAAAGAAAATCTCATGGTAAATGATTTAAGTAGGCATATTTTGACATCTAATCTGGCAAACATTTTTAAAAGTGAGGTGCTTTTTCCTGAATCTTGTACACTACCAACGTGCTTTAAATTGAAAGCCAAATTTAGTTTTATTTAATCTTTTTTTCCTGCATTACAGGACTGTATACAAAATGGGAAGCATAAAATATTTTTAAAATGACACTTCACCATTGCAATCGCTATACCTCTATATTAATGTAAAAACACTCCGGATGTTAACATGAAAGAGAAATCAGGTTGATTTGCTAAACATGTAGAGCAGGGGTCTCAAAGTACCATCCCACAGCCACATGTGGCCCACAGCCAGCTGACACAGACCGCGTACCTGACTTGCGGGAGCAGCTGTACGGCCTGCATCTCTGTCAGATGCAGACCACACATCTGCTCCTGTCAGTGCCGGCACTCAGATCCTTTCGGCCGACGTTCTCACAGTCTTCACTGAACGCTGGCCGAAAAGGATGAATTAGTAAGGTCTGCACCAGACCTTACTAATCAACCACTGGATCACCAGGGATTGTGCCTCCTTGCCTCCTCCCTGCAAAAATGTGCGCAGGTGAGAGGGCTCATGGGGGGGAGTGGAGGTGGGGGGAGTGTATTATTTTATGTGTGCGGGGTGGGCTTCGAACGGG
>NW_017307453.1:401220-406862 GCF_000935625.1 Nanorana parkeri | reverse complement strand
TTATTTTATGTGTGGGGGGAGGGCTTGGAATGGGGGGAGTGTATTATTTTACATGTGCAGGGGGTGCTTGGAATCGGTGGTATTTTATGTGTGGGGGGGGGCTTGGAATGGGTGGGGTAATTTTTTATGTGTGCTGGGGGGAAGTGTATTATTTTATTTGTGTGGGGGGGGTGGGTAAGGTTGGGGAGTATGTGTGTTCTGTATATTAGGCCCCATTCACACCTATATTTCAGGTGCGATTAGGGATTCCTGTGTCAGGAACTTTTATTTTTTTACCAAAAAATTGGGTAACAATACATGTTTCATAACGTAGGGAAAACAATTTTTTTTCAACATTTATGGTACTTTTTTCTTTATATAATAAAGAAAAAACCCAATGGTGATTAAATACCAGCAAAAGAAAGCTCTATCTGATGTAAAATTAATTTTGGTACAGCATTACTGAATAAATGTCAAAGTACCTCAGGGCTGAATACTGAAAAATGGCCTGGACAGGAGGGTGGGTTAACACCCCAGTCTTCAAATGATACAAAATATTTGCATAGCTAGTTGTTCATCAAAACTGTATATACATTAATTCCGGGCAAATTAATAAGCTGTTTTGAAAGGTTGTTTCCAGTTCTGGTCCAATGTTCTTCAAATATTATGGTCAGTGTCTGTAAAAAAAATACATCATGGCAACTGGACTTGCTGTATTTCAGAGAAAATGAAGTGGAGACCTCTGTCTTTGATGGATGAAAAGGACGAAGTTTCTACTTTGAAAACTTACTGCCTTCAGTTGGTAAATATCATTGCCCTATGGAATGATATGATGAAAAATTCTATAATTGTAATACAATCATCTTATATATATATTATATGATGATAATGTGGTCATCCTATACTTTTAACCAATAGAAGCAATGTTAGTAAATTTAGTGATGCTATATATTTCAATTAAAATCTTATTAGCATATTATTTTATGATTAAATTGTTTTTATTATTGTGTAGTCCTTATTTCTATCCTCAGCTTCAGGCATAAAGTCACATTCCCTACACTGCTCTAGAAATATAATGCGGAATGTTAAATGTCAAAAACAGGTAACGATTTGGATCATGGTGCAAAAAATTGATTAACATGCAAAATAAATATATAGAAATTAAATAAACTGACTGATGCACATTTATATAACAAGTGCAGTTAATATATAAACTGCAGTTCTAAATAGTTTTGTTTCTTTCCTGGGTAAATTTTTTTATAGGAGAATACATTCTTTCTAATATGACGGTAACTGTGTGTGAATAAATCTCCTGCCTTTTATCTGCTTACTATTTAGATAGACATCTCTTCTTGTAATCCTCAGTTTACATCATTGTCTGAATAAATTGGACAATTATTTTTAAATATTGCAGCACATGAAAATAAATAAAGTTTGGTGAGAGGCACAGATTTAAGCTTTTAAAATGAAGTCAGATTTACATGTTCTGGATAACTGCCAGCCAGACATGGCCATTCATTAAATGTAAGTGTGTTTTACATTTGGCTTACAGTGTGAAAGATACCAGATACTAAAGCTATATATTGTCAGTACTGATAGTTTTTTTGTAATAATAAAACTAAAAATACTTCTTTAACAGGAGTTTCATTGTGCCCCATTAAACACATATAAATGAGGCCCACTGCAGAGCAAAGAAGACAGAAGAACATTGTATTTTTTTAAGTGTTGTTAAATACATTTAAATTTATAACTAAATGTATTCTAAGAAAGGTCTTAGCTCAAACTTAAAGATGTAATAAACTCAGTAGTTAAAGCTTAAAAACTAATTTTTGTCCCTTAACTATGAACAATACTGTATCGTATCTGTGTATCACTCAGTGTTAGATCCTCAAATCATCTCTGCATTCATGCTAACACTGTCCTTCCTTCTGGAGGGTGGCTACATTTGTTCTCCATGGTCACTGTGTGTGTTGTAAAGTAGCCACCGTTTCAAGCTTGCTCCCGTGATGGACTACAATCTCAATACAAATTAGTAAACTAAACTTGTAATTGTAGTCCATCATGGATTGTGAGCTTGGAGAGGTGGCTACTTTACAACACACATGGAGACCATGAGGAACAAAAGTAGCCACCCTCCAGAAGGAAGGACAGTGTCAGCACCAATTCAGAGATGATTTGAGGGTCTACAGTTGAGTGATGCACAAATAAGATACATTATTGCTAATAGTTAAGGTACTTGAATGCATTTTTAAGATTTAACTCCTGAGTTTAGTGTCACTTTAATTTCAATAAATGGGTCCATGAACCTCTGCCAAGATCTCTGAGCAGAGGATAACAATGTTCACATGTCTGCATAGCTGCATAGAAGCACTCAATGACTAAGCATTCTCATCACTTGCTTTTCATTTATTTTTTTTATTTGTTTACAAAATTATTTTTATTTTATGATGTTTGTGGTTTTTTTCCCTTCCTCTATCCCTCCTCTGACATGGAGACTTGGTTGCATATATAAACCACTTACTTGCATATACACAAGGCAAATCACAATACACACTATCCACACTCGGCGATGTCCTCACACAATTTAGTAAATGGGTGCCATAAGCAACTAAAATCAGCTGAACCTATATATACTAGACACTGTGTATTTTTCTTAGACGCTAGGACCCACACTAATAGTATGGCAGGCTAATGGATGAAAACGATTACATATATGCCCTACTCCTTGTATTTAACAGGGAGACCCAATAGGATTAGACCATTATCCAACCGGGCCTTATCCCCAACATACATCAACAGTAATAACACCTGTGATTAGCTGGACGGCTGGGTGCCGTTTCTCTCCGTGTAGCCCTGAGGTCCCGGGTGTGACTGAAAAGGAGATCGTGGAGGCTTTGTTGGGGCCTTCTGGCTTCCGCCTTCTCGATCCTCCTCCAACCTATTAAGCCAATTACTATAGTGGTAATCATGTGGTTGTTGATTATGTGACTAACATCATGTTAATTCTGAATACCTAGATTTATAATCAAGCATATACCCTATCAGTAATTGTACAAACAAAGCTCATGCAGGGTTTTGATACACATGTAATTCATTGTATCTTTTAATAATACTACTTAAGCTACAAAAATAAAATCTTAGCAAATCTCTATTGGATGGTCATTTACACCCCTCCAGAAACCCTATTATCTCCTACCCTTTTCTCTATTAATGTTCACATGTCAGAAGGTAATCTTCACTACCTCCTCTATTTTTCACACCACCTTTTTGGGGCACTGGTAGTGGAGGTGGTAGTGGAGGTCAGTTCCTGGCAATAGTTAAATGTCAGTTCCTGGTAAGCATGTAGAACTGGAATTATGAGCCTTACATGAGTGGTGGAGCAAAACCAATGTCTGAGGTAGCAGTGGCTATAGGATTCATAGCAGGATCCAACTCTAAAGCCTAATTCAAGACTGATTGTCTTTTTCAACTCGTTGCACATTTGGAAGTATCATGATTATCAGCTAAAGTATGCTTTAATGTCTAGGGGTATGCCATATTACAGTATATAATACAATACATTTGTGTGATGGGGCTATTAATAAATAGAACATGCTGTAGGATCTTGGCTCAGATTTTGTAATGAGCCCAGATAATGACCTTGCCCTATTTTAGGGTTTACATAGACGTAAGCTGACAGTTTTGCAAAGGGGCCACTTGTAACCTGATAAGGCAACAGCACAATGCACCAAAAGCTACCTCTGACCAGGCTTAAATGCAAAATTGGTTGAACAAGTTAAATACCTTGTCCAATTGCTTTTCCCCAAGAATTAGCATCTCTGGGGGTATTGGGCCTCACTTCCACTTTTTGAAGGCATAAGACTGAACATGATGTAACAGACAGGTAGTTAATGTTTATTCCAGTAATGAAAAAGATTTGCAGGTGCATGTTACCCCACAAAAGGCAGTCACTCTGTCTGGTCAGGGCTTCTTCCTCCCCAGGAGAGGTGCGCTGCTTGAAGCAGCAGTTGTGAAATATGAGTCGCGTGTGTCTGTATTCTGGCCTGAGATACAGTGTTCTGACCAAGCGGTCATCTGAGAGATAAAGGTTAAGTATGTGTAGAGACAGACTGAGGGACTGAGCAGACATAGGAAATAGCCAGGAGGCTGAACAATGTTTGTTGTATTGATTTGATGCTGAAAACCCCTGCAAGGAAAAAAAGAATACAAGTTGACTGAGTCTTTGAAGTTGTAACAAGGGTGCATAGGGGTTTAGACAGTGCCACATACTAATATCAATGGATAAGAAAAAACAGAAGAAAACTGACTTTTTAGGCACTACCAAGACCACTTCAAAGTAGATTTAAAAAAATATATTTTATTGTGTACATTGTTAAAAATATATAACAAGGTTAAAATCATCACACATATAGTCTTATTTATAAAACTGTGAAATTGTATGCCTGTTATGAACCTGCACCTCCTCAACTGGTATACAATAAAGATTTAACCAAGTAATTTCTATGCAATATCATTAGCATATAACCATGATAATTATAGATATTTCAGTGGGAGGTGCTCAACTCTTGCTCTACGTGTTTCGCGGTACACCTGCTTCTTCAGGAGCTTATGGGCATACACTATAATATAAAGACAAGCATTATGAGTAACTATTAGCAAGTAAACATTGATAACATTAATATTCTGAATTTCAGCCAGGTTAGAATATATACCGTACATATGTTGTGATTCACATCGCCCGCCTGGGTGTGATGATTTAATTTAATTTTCTATGTAGCTCTGAGCCATAATGTAAGAGAAATGTGAATCACAAAATATGTTTATATTCTAACTTGGCAGAAGTTCAGCATATTAATGTCATCAATGTTTACTTGTTAAGAGTTACTCAAAATGCTTCTGTTCATTCAGGTCACTCTGAGCCTGACGAAGTGGACCCTGTGTGGCACAGAAAGCACTAGTTTTTGAATGGTGATGTTCCTTCATGCCACACGTCCAAACGGCCGCACGTCTGTGAGGCCGGAGTGAGGCAGAGCAGCCTGCAAGCAAACGGTGAGGCAGCCCTGGGGCCTCAGATGGGAGGACCCAGCGAGCAGCTTCCTGATCACACAGCCCGCCGCCTCTCCAAGCTACATGGTGTTCCTGCTGTGGAGGAGGAGGTGAGGTGAAGCTTTTATCTTCTGTATTTGTATGTAAGTTATGTGACATGTTTTTTGTAGTCCTCTATAACTGATGGAGTTATTCTGCATTTCTGTAGAGAGTATTGGTGGAAGTTGTAGTCCCCGTATAGCCATTACCATTCTGCGTTTCTGTAGAGAGTAATGCTGGAAGTTGTAGTCCCCTATAGCTGTTACTTTTCTGCATTTCTGTAGAGATTATTGCTGGGAGTTGTAGTCCCCCTATAGCCGGGACCATTATGAATTTCTGTATAGAGTATTGCTGGGAGTTGTAGTCCCCTATTGCCGTTACCTTTCTGCATTTCTTCAGAGGGTATTGCTGGGAGTTTTAGTTCTCTATATCTGTTACCATTCTATTCTGCATTTTTGTAGAGAGTATTGCTGGGAGTTGTAGTCCTCTATAGTAATTACCATTCTGCAGTTCTGTATAAAGTATTGCTGAGAGTTGTAGTCCTCTATACAGAAATGCAGAATGGTAACGCCTATAGG
>NW_017307453.1:397215-401182 GCF_000935625.1 Nanorana parkeri | reverse complement strand
TTGTAGTCCTCTATACAGAAATGGTAACGGCAATAGGTGGGCAGGGCGGGCATTGTAGCCGAGGGGCGGGGGGAATCTTGCACCAGGGCCCATTGTTCCATAGGTCCGCCACTGTTTATGTGAGTCAATATCACCAGCTATATGACACTATTTGTTGATGCGTTTGCATCTACTTTAACAAACAATGTGTTATTCATTTGAATTGCAGTGCAGTGATACATTTTATTATGCCTTTGAGCACAGATCTGTACATCCAAAAATCATTTTTATCTGTCCACAGCATCTGATTGATAGCTAGTACCTATATAAATACACAAGTTATCTTTTCTTTTAAATGGGGTCTTTTTTGTAGATTATAGCGTTAAAGTGTATTTCCACTTTTGCTGTAAAATTTGAGAAAGCCTTACTACATGACTGTTATGTGTTGCCATTCTGTCTGTCCCCAAGACAAATGGGAGCAGACTGCATTTCTTTTCATCAACATACAGAGGGGAATTTATCAAAACTGGAGCAGACAAAATTTGGAGCCGTTGCCCAGGGCAACCAATCAGCTTCTCTTTTCAGTTTGTTCAGTTAAGATTTGAAAATAAAAGAGGGAAGCTAATGGGTTGCAGTGCACAGCTGCTCCAGATTTTGTCTGCTCCAGTTTTGATAAATTCCCCTCACAATGCTTTCAGATCTTTAACCCTTGGGTAGGACGGGCAGTGTTCAAATGTAGTTAACAATTGACAATAAGATCTGCCAGCACAGCAAAGACAGGGTTAATTATGGTCTCCCCACACAGCTCAAGCCCCCTCCCTGAAATATAAAATAGGTGTTATGTCAGTTTGGCTGTGAAAGTGGACGCATACTTTAGGTTTGGGGTGATTAGAGCACACCATGCAGTTGTTGCTGACAGTCTGTTCAAGAACTTATTTGTTTGCATCATTTAGAAGAAAAAAACTGCAGCAATAAAATTCACTCAAACCACCTCACTTTAAATCACTAACATTCACTTCACCCCCTCCTCCTATCCCCATACAGGTAGGTAGGTAAAATAAAATTTAGTTATACACCGGTTAGGCCCATTATCCCTAATTAAGACTGTCCTGTTGCTGGCCAGTTTTACACGTCTGTATTCTCTGCGGTTTCTTCATTCTGTATGCTGTTACTAATAAGTAAATACAAATAGTCAGTATGACTTTGACTTACCAGAGCAAGACACAAAAGGATATAACTATTTATAAACTATTTACAAACCAGTAAGTTATTCTGTAGCTGCCTAAACACACTTAGACATTGCAAGATTGAGCTGCATAAACAGATAAAATATATTTTTTCTTTCTTTTTCCACAAAAAAAGGTGATTTGCCATAAACATGGGATTGTTTAAGCAAAATCAATTGTTGCATTCTCATCAAAATATTTATCTTTGTCAGGTAAGGGAGTATTGTCTGCTTTAGTAATCAGTAAATATTCATGAGATTAGATCTCCACCATGCAATCACCACAGCAAAGAGAGCTGAATAGAAAACCTTTTACTTTTGGCATCCACATCAATCCATTTTAGATCAGGAATTCCATTTGGTTTGAAATATCTTTATTACCGATGCAGGGCCATAGCAAAATCATTTTATAGGTATACACATCTGTAGCAGGAGAAAAGGATGTACTGCCTTTAATTAAGGAGATATGTATACTTTTAAGTGTTTCACTTTAGTTAAATAGTATAGTAGTAGTGGCTTGTCTGGACCAGTGTTTGGCTCTCAGTACTATCAAACCTCTACCCTTTCTATCTTGTTTAAAAGACAAGATGAGTCTCTTACTCCTTTAAATATGATCGAATCTGTGTCACAGATCAGCTGCAAAGCATTTCTGCTACTTGTGTTCTATATGCTATCAAAACCCTCCAGATTGGCAAAAAAAGCTCTGGGATGCAGATGAGGCTAAATTGAAAAGCTGTTTTACATCAGAGAACCAAGTGCAGATAGCACGGAGAGGACTCCTTGTAGCCATCACCTCTGCAAAGCCTGTGTCTGAGTTGGTAGCCTTTTTTTGCAAGGAACTTTTTAAAACTTTTGCATAGGGACAGGGTGATGATTTACCCTAGGACTTTTTTTTTTATAATGTAGTACCTAGGTTGCATTGCTTTCACTGCATGTGTTTGGGTCACCAGGGCAGGGATGGCCTTTGAAGGAATAAAGTTTTTAAAAAGATATGTAGAACAAAATTGCATATGTAAATACAAAATACTGTTAAAAAAATACAAACACCTACTACATCAGCATTCATGTGTCTTACTTTAGGCCTCTCTGACCTTGTTTTGTAATGAAAGAGATTTAATGGCAGCTAAGGCAATAGGAGGGGGGGAATATGTGGTGCTTTGGTGCACACACCTGTACCACAAAATTATGCAGTGACAAGCTGCCAACAAAGGGCATCTGTGCCTGTGTCAACAAGTGTCAAAGTTAAAGCCCTTTGGGGAAGGGTGGTCTGCCTGTGCCCATAAGTGCAGGGGATCCAGCCACCATCAGTAAATTTAGTTTTTTTTTGCTTTGCCTTCTCATGGGTCATTTTGGGCTCACTCTTGGATGGTGACAGTAGATCCCCTAGATTTTTTCTCTTGTATCGGGGAGGGGTGAAATGTCACCCTTGAAGCCTCCCTAAAAAACTTCCTTCTCACTGCCACCAACCTAACACTCCTTATAACTACCAGCACTCCAACACTCCTCCTCATATTCCTACTTGCCTTTTAGTGCCGCTTGGCATTCCACACCCTGGTGGAGAGCAGGAATGGCCTTCTATGCAAAATAATAGCACTGGCTCTAGAGCTAATGGTCAAAATAATAATGGAGTGCAACGTTGAGCTTGGCCCCTTAGTTCCAGTGAAGGGAACTCTTAAGGCATCAGCATATCAAGACATTTTGGACAATTCCATGCTCCCAACTTTTTGGAAATAGTTTGGGGATGGACATTCCTGTTCCAACATGACTGTGCACCAGTGCACAAAGCAAGGTCCATAAAGGCATGGGTGAGCGAGTTTGGGGTGGAGGAACTTGATTGGCCTGCACAGAGTCAACCCGATAGAACAGCTTTGAGATGAATTAGAGCGGAGACTGCGAGCCCGGCCTTCTCGTCCAACATCAGTACCTGGCCTCACACATGCGCTTCTGGCAGAATGGTCAAACATTCCCATAGCACAGTCCTAAACCTTGTGGACAGCCTTGCCAGAAGAGTTGAAGCTGTTATTGCTGCAAAGGGTGGGCCAACTCAATATTGAACCCTATGGACTAAGACTGTAATGTTCTCATTTGGGCTTCAATTTAAAATGAATGCACTTATGTGTATATACGTATACTTATGTGGCACAGTATTCATTGTACTGCAATCAGCAGGCCCGGCGCTACCGCAAGGCAAGTGAAGCAGCCGCCCGAGGGCGCTGACGGGGTGAGGGCGGCACTTTGCAGGAGGGTGGTGGTTGTGGCGAGCCGGGCCGCACAGAATCACGAAGCCTCGGCTGCCTAACCATCACATTAGGCGGCCGCAAGATCCAAGGAGCCAAGAGAACGACTGGGTGTAAGAAGAGGAGGGGCTGAGGCGGGACCGGAGGCGGGGCTATACCGGGCAGGGCCAAGTGAGATGCGACACGTCCGCCCCAGTCCCGCTGACAGGGCGGACTGATGGTAATTGCTGCGGCGCCGGGCAGCAGGGAGGCTCCGGGGCTGCCACTGTGGACAGCGAGCGGCACTTTCCTGTTCTTCCAGTGTGCATCTGACCAGGCTGAGGCTGCACCAACTAAGGCGACAGCAACAATCATGTAGGTGTGCCTGGGGAGGGCTTATCTTAAGGGCTTGTTCACAACGAAAGCGGTGCGTTCCAGAGCGGTGATCTTCCCCCTGCGTTCTGGGGCGGGAGGGGTGCATTAAAGTCAATGGCACTGCACTATTTTTTGCGGAAACGGAATGCAGGCTAAGTTTTGCCACGCATCG
>NW_017307453.1:395471-397168 GCF_000935625.1 Nanorana parkeri | reverse complement strand
CCACAACTTTATTTTTTTTTATTACATTTTTATTGAATATTTTTTATTTACTTTACTGTTGGGAGCTTCGGGGAAATATTAGCGGTCTAAACAGACCCCTGATATTTCCCTTTTAAAATAGAAAAAGACATTGAGGACACAGAGCCTTCAATCTCTTTTTCTGCAACCCCTGTTATCAATGAACAGGAATCCTCTATGAGTGTTCCTGATCATTCATAACATGAGGACATTGTGTGTTTACTATATCCACAATCATGAATGAACAGGAGGTGATGTGGATCACTTCCCATTCATTCATAATTGAGGATATAGTAAACATACTCTGTCCTCAATTATGTACAAACACTCAGCGATCATTGATCACTGACTGCTTGTACCCGCTCTAC
The DNA here is from genome assembly GCF_000935625.1 of Nanorana parkeri. NCBI lineage: Eukaryota > Metazoa > Chordata > Amphibia > Anura > Dicroglossidae > Nanorana > Nanorana parkeri. Next base: position 396,782 of record NW_017307453.1, on the reverse strand, counting down.
ATCCTGACAGGTGTCACAGGAGGCTGAGCGAGCGGTGTGAGGAGGATAGCTCAGCCTCCTGTGAGAGCGCCTGCTGTCTCTGCCCACACACCACTCTCCTAGAAGGGAGATGTGGGAACAGAGGGGATGTGGGAGAGAGTGGGAACTGTATTTGTAGTCCTCTATAGCTCATGTACTCGGTCTAGAAAAAATGGTATCGGTGGATCTCTACTCCCATCCATGCCATGCCGAGGTACAGATATGTATTAATATTGATGGGAGGCAGAGTTAATTGACTGAAAGTGCGGTGCATAGGCAGCCGTCTGAGGGCGCGCGCGTGGGGAGGGGGGGTTGCAAATATGCTCCTTTGCCTGTGTAGGTAAAAATCCTTGCACCGGCCCTGGCAATCACTAAGTGGCAACTGCGGGTAGTCAGTGTCTAAGTCTAACTAATAAGTGTTTATTTGGACTGCAAGATGTATACACTTGTGGAATTTGAAATTTGTACTGTGGGTGCCGCTGTCAGCACCCTTCTGCCTGGCATCCCTCGATCAGCTGATTGAAGACGCCGGTTGGAAAATTCTCAGCCAGACTATTCAGGTATTCTGACAGCAGATGGTGGCCGCTGTCATAATACAATGCAAACAGCAGGGGATCCGTCCATCAATGCTTACAAGGAATATAGACTTACGCATACCAGGCTTTATTCTTGGTGCAGCACTGGGTTACTGTGTATTTAGCATGCAGTCTGTATACATATCTACATATCTATCTATCTATCTATCTATCTATCTATCTATCTATCTATCTATCTATCTATCTATCTATCTATCTATCTATCTATCTATCTATCTATTTTACTGTATCTATCTTTGTTGCTTACAGTATTTTTTATGAATTTTAGTTAAACTAATTACACCATGTATTATATTAATTTAAGTGTTAAAAACATCTTGTTTATAAAAAATAAGACAAAACTCATATTCGCTCTGTATTTAAATGCAAAGCTGCAAATGTTATGTAAAGAAGTCAAGGTCATAAAGAGTGAGTAATACATATGTGTACAGACGTAGCAAATGCTGTTGCACTTGGTGAAGCGTGTTAATGTAATGTGCTTAAGGGTTGCAGCATGTAATCGCAATTCAGGTAAAAAATATCAGACATCAGAAACGTGCCTTTAACTTAGTGTCAAAATGTTATTGTATTAGTCCTCAATGTAGGTCAGTAACTTTAAAAGCAAGAGAGAACAGCTATGTGTCGTCCCCTTTTCACAGTGACTAGTTATTATAAAGTGGCTCTGTATAAATAAATAAATGTAATAATATTGAATATA
>NW_017307453.1:370991-390853 GCF_000935625.1 Nanorana parkeri | reverse complement strand
ATTTGTTTTTTTTTATTTGTGGGTAAGACACTTGCAGGTTGAGAGACAGGATCTCTGACTATGTTGGGGACATCAGGGGGCGTAAGGGGAGAATTCTTGCTTCCATGTACTAAATCCATCATAGTGATAGAGGAGGAGATATTGTGATAGAGGTGGATAAATATTTGTTGCAAAGGGAGTGCAGGTGGATCCACAAATTGAAAACATATGAGAAGCCAGGTTTAAATTGATTAATACATTGTGCATGTTTTTTGGGATAATAAGTATATATATATATATATATACATTTGTTTGAAAAATAAAAGTAAAATCATATTAGTAAGAAACATTGGAAAGCACAGAAGAACCTTGTACATCATAAATTTAAATATTCTGATTCCTGTTCTCAAATGCTAGAGGCTTTGTCTTTCATAACTAATGAGGTGGCACAAAGTACAGGGATAATATTAAATCACTCAATATCCCACAAAGCGTATGGTGATGTGCTCGGATAGTAAATAAAAGTAAAATCATATTTGTAAGAAAAATTGGAAAACACAGAAGAACCTTGTACATCATAAATTTAAATATTCTGATTCCTGTTCTCAAATGCTAGAGGCTTTGTCTTTCATAACTAATGAGGTGGCACAAAGTACAGGGATAATATTAAATCACTCAATATCCCACAAAGTGTATGGTGATGTGATAGGATGGTACTTTTTTGCTATCATTAAATCACATTTTGGATTTGAAATAATTGTGTCATATCAAATTAAAGATCAAGATGTAAAAATCCAAGCACTTACTTTCAAAGCTGCAAAAATAAGGATAAAAAAGACCCTGTAAACTAGTATTTGTGCAGTGGGAATGAAGAAACATGTTTAGAGCCACATTTAATCCTGGATAGAAGTTCAAGCAGACAGGTAAATCAGTGGGTGAATAGAAAGTACAGTATGTTAAAAAGCGAGGTTGTATTCTGAATAAATAGGCCCGATGTCAGTGCCAGTAATAACAGTTTATTCAGAAATGAAAGTAAAAGATGTGGCATCCTAGCAAATACTATTAATATTTGTAAAACAGAGATGCTCTTTGATTTAAGCGAATATCTGGGATTTGTATTCCTCTATAGCTGATGGTACATTGTGCTGTATATTATACATAGGAATACAAATCCCAGCAATACATTATACACTGTATTGCTGGGATTTGTTGTATTCCTCTATAGCTGATGGTACATTGCCCTGTATAACATACAGTACAGCACAATGTACCATCAGCTATAGAAGAATACAAATCCCAGCAATGCATTATACAGCACAATGTGTGGGAAAGTGCCGGCTTACCTAAGCAGTCTTCCAGCAACTTGCTTCTGAGATCGGGCCTGTCTGTCGGCGGCTGTCATCCCCTCACGCCTGCTCCTCCTTACTTCTTCTTCTCCCCGCGTCCCTGTGCCGATCATGGATGTGGGTGGTGCGCGTGAGGCGGGAGGAGGTGCAGCGTGTGGAGTGGGGATGGGGACGGGTCTGGCAGCAGCAAGGATGAGGCGGGGAGGAGGTGCGGCTGTTTAAGCGGGGAGGAGGTGCGGCATGTGTGAAGCCGTGAACAGGGCCAACTAAGCAAAAAAAGTTGAACAGGGCCAACTAAAACAAAAGTTGTCAACAATTTCAATCATCGATTATATACCGGCGCGCTGTGTGCACCTTCTGAGAAGATACGCTATTAGCATAGCGAGGAAGCCGGCTGCGCATTTTCCATCGCTCCCGCTACGCTAATAGCGTATCCTCTCGGTCGGTTTAAGTAGTAACCGGCACATGCTGTATGCAGCTTCTAACAGTGTGGTAGACGGGAGGCTGCACTTTTGGTGGATGAAGGGATCAGGTGAATATATTTTTTTTTAAAAAGGTTTATTTTATGTTCCCAGGGATAAAATGTCCCCGGATTTTGTTTTTAAAATTGTGTCACCTTACCTTGGCCTGGTGCTCAGTGGGGGGCTCCATGGACCCTAGTTGTGGCGTGGGGGGTCTGCTGTGGCCGCAGCTGCAGTGGCTACCTCCCTCCGCCGCCTCTCTGCCACCTGCACCAGGCCAGCCCGCCTGCATCTGATGCGGCTCTGCGATCGGCGGCCGCTCGGTCCTCAAGGGGGTCCTTGGAAGGCCCCATGTCTATATATGCATGCACTCCACCATATGTTAAGCTGTAAGCTATCACCAATATTCCAAGTCAGTCTTGAACAAGCAGCTTGTGAGTAGTTTTGTAATATTAGTAATCACAATCAGTATCTCAACCCTGTACATGGCCACTCAACTCCTTGCCTCACCTTTCCCCAGATTAAAATTGTCAAAAATACAAAGCATACAAAAAAAGGGAAATTCAGAATGGTGTTTTTTTTCTTCAGCCAAAATACTCTGCGATATATATCCACAGCCTCTACACAAAAGTACTGAACAATTTTATTGGATTATGGGCATTTAAAAAAAACTTTTCAAGTACAGATAATCCTCGCTTAACGACTTACCTGTGTGTAAAGTATTGAAAACCTCCACTTAAAGGAGAACTATGGGGTCAGGGCTTTTCCCTGACTAGCATTCTCCCGTGACCCAAAGCTCAGTATACCGCGAGCTATACTGAGACGCCGCAGCCAGAAAGGATCCCGACATTGCTGTCGAGATCCGCCCAGCAGCGGGATTGACAGCTGGCTCTGCCTATCTAAAGGCAGAGCCAGCTGTGCCCGCCCCTCCCCCGTCCGTTCCGCCAGTCAGCGCTGGAGGATCGGACATGGGAGGGGGGGAATCCCTCCTCAGATTATGAGGCTGAGTGAAAATCACTTGCCTCATAGTTCTCCATTAAAGCTGCATTTCTGCTTTAAAGCTCAACTTCAGGCAGATATAAAATAAACAAATGAATACAGCTGTGTAGTGCCTCATAAATGATTAAATTAGGAGTCGGTCAACTACAGGAAGAAGACCTTTATATGTCCAGAGTGTGGGTAGGAGAGGGCCTGTCCTTAAAAATGGAAAATTGGAATGGAAGTGGACCTAAATGCCTTTTTAGTTAGACAAACTCCAGTTACTAACAAACTCCAATGTCCAAATATAAAGAAAGTCTACCAAAAAGAAAGCTTTTATTAGAAAAATAAAACAAAATACTTAACTCAGCCTCAGTTTCCATCTAGGTTCAGAGGGTGCCAGTGAAGACATCATGCATTACCACTGTCTCCCAAGAAAGAATGGTACAGCAATGCACTCCAGCACATTGCAAGCCCACATGGAAAATCCCAAGAGCCAGCAATGTAGCATGGTGACATCACTTGCACCTTTGGGAAGTGGACAGTATTTTGTTTATTTATAAATTTTATCACAGCTCTTAATGTCCATTACTGGCTGCTCCAGTCAGCAGATAAATTTGTAGTAACTTCACTGAACGATGGTAATCTAAAAAAGAATAGAATATAACAGTTAAAAGGCTCAATTCACAAAGCTATAATACAAGGATAATGCTCTCTTATTTAGCCATGCGACTGTAATTTTCATATCGCATTGACTTAGCTGAAAATACCTGCCACTTTTTTTTAAATGAACTATATTTCTCCTAGTGTTAGCTTTGTGATTTGAGCCTATAGTTATTTAAGAACATTGGACTAAAGATAACCATTACATGGCTATATGTTCCTGGGATTCGATCGTGCTGTCAGCTTCAGACAAGTACTTGGGAATAGAGTCACACAAGTTGTGTATTTACTCTATATTCAAAGGTTTATTGTGGAAACAAAAGGTTATATGTAAAACTAAAAGGGGGATGGTGGAGCATAAACCAATTAAAACCATGCACGTATACACAACTACAAGACTACTCATGATAGTAAGGATCATGAGACAACCTTGGTAGAGTCAAACATCTCAAACTGGTTTCTGTGGAATATACTAAAAACAAAATTTTGCTTGCTCAGAAATTAACTATGTATAACCCAGAAACAGGCCAACGAAATGAATCACTCTTTCAAAAAGTACGCAACCATTTATTTTTTTAACAGCTAGTGTGCACATTGGTCCTCTAACAGGGGTCCACTGAGCTTGTTTATAGTTGTGGTGGAATGTATCTTCAAAATTGTTTTGATATATTTTATGGCAGAGTTCAACACCCTCCATTTGTTTGACAAAATAGCAAATGTACAGTCCACCATTCTGTATGCACAGCAGAGTCTATGGGGTTGATTTACTAAAGGCAAATATCCTGTTCACTTTGCAAGGGAATTTGCACTTTGCAGGCGAAATCTGCCCTTAGTGAATGAGGGAAGCTCTTCCATTTTCCATCACCTAATCATGTTCAAGAAAAAATGCTGTTTTTTTATTTTCCTTGCACATGATTTTTTACAAAGTTAAGTTTCACCACATTCACTAAGCTAAGGGAAACTAGAGTGCAAATTCCTTTGCAACGTGAACAGCCTGTTTGCCTTCATAGTAAAGCAACCCCTATAACTGAAAATGCATTTTGATGGCTTAAGCCTGTGCATATGACTTCCGCTTAATGTTTACATCAGGAGTGTAGTGACCTAAGAGTGAAGTCATTGCGCTTTTTGCTAATATGGAGGCTGAGGCAGAGCTGTTACATCTCTGTCTGGCCATTGGCAATAGATCACTATTAGAAGTAATCTGCTGCTGCTCAGCTGTGTGGGGTGTCTGGATCAGGTCTACACTTATCAGATAAAGAACCCCCCCCCCATAAAGAACAAGAACATATGGATCTGCTGAGGCGAACAATTCGGCAGTTCATTCTCATAGGGGTCGAACAGCAGGGAGTGAATAACCAAATGCTGCCGTGTAGCATTCGGCTAGGTCATTCTGTTAGCTACCTCAGAGATAGCAGTCACTATGAAAATAGCATGTAAACAAAAAAAAAACCATACCAGACCCTTTAGGTCTGGTAGGAATGTTAGGAGGGACCCCCGAGTTAAAGTTAAGTGGAAGGGGGACCACACGCTGTTTTAAAAAAAAATTATTTATTTACTTTTTAACAAGTTGCAGGGAGAATGTTCCGCTTCGGCAGACCATTCTCCGCACCTCGGTTGTGTTTTTTCGGCTCAGCTGAGCCAAACGTATATGCTTCAGCTCGACTGAGTTCTGCGGCTGCCTTCAGCTGCTGTACGGGATATTGTGAATAGCCTGTACAGCAGCCCTTCACTTCGGCTGAACCAAAAGCTTCCTGCAGCCGAAGCGAGCCGAAGGATTATCTGAACACTCAGCTAATTAGCCTAACCCCTATAATGTGCAGAATCAAGATATTGGGGGGGAAAAATGCTCTGGGACTCAAGGGGATTTAGGGAGAAAGAGGCCTTGGAAACAAGTAGTTAAACATTAACCAAGTTTCAAATGGTTGAAGATGGTGGAACCATTGCTGCTTCCATAGGATCCCGCATTGATATAGATAAAATGGTAGTCTACCACAGCAGTAAAAACCAACAATAAGAAATACTTTTGAAGTATTTGACGCATTTGCTTTCACTGCATGGTGGCATCACCATCCTGATGTTTCCTGTCAATTGCTCCTAAGTTGGAGTAATTGGTGCATTACCAGAAAAGGACAGCAATCTCTCTCCATCTTGCTTGTGTGTGAACTGACATGACTATTTTTTGAAGGTTCTACCGTAAAGCTCTGCATGTTGTGTGAACAATGTAGTAGCTTTGCCCAAGCAGATTTAAAAATGCATGGATGCACATGAATGTCCACTAGCCAGAAACTTTAAAAGAAAAAACAGATATAATATTGTACACTTTTTTAATTTAGTGCAAACAGTAATGAGATGTTGGTGTACGGGTACTCCTAGAATGAGATCCTAATAGGTTGGACTTGATGGACTAATGTCTTTATTCAACCTCAAATACTATGTAACTATGTGTAGTGTGAAAGAAAATAATTGAAGGGAGCTACAACACTTAACAAAGAGCAGAGGAGTGATTCCGGAGCCAGCAGGGGGGCCCCATACTGATATTTCCACCAGCTGGACTTTTTATGATCCTGTTTGGAGTTGCCCCTATAAGTCGATGTTTATATTGTCTACTGTATTTTTAGAAATCAAGAACAGAATCCAAAATGATTGTATATTGATAAAAGATCAACATGTATACCCAATGCAGGCCATACCTCTACTTATACAGCATAAAGATATCCGTGCATTGCACACGGCCTTCTCTAAATTTATTTGGAGGGGGAAACGACCAAGGATAGCGCTACGTAAATCCAACTCCCCACGTGGTTACTGGGAGCCAATATACCTGACGGCTGACCTCCTGCCCTAAATGTCATGCCCAATCCCCGGATTTGGAACATCTGCTCTGGCTTTGCCCCTCGATACAAACGTTTTGGTCGCACACACTTTCCTACATGACCAATAATTCAGGTATCCAAAGACACCAAGATCCATCCCTTTGCCTGTTTCATGATACTTTGCCCACACAAGCGCCCACTACTGGATATCTCTCCCGCTGGGAACATTTATGCATTATTGCTGCGACAAAGGCTTTCTTGACGAACTAGTTGCCACCTGCTCCCCCTTCCTTACTGTCCCTGAAAGACCTACTCCACAAGCTGATGTCGCTGGACAGGCTTGATGCCCAATATAATTGCACTTACACAGAGAAATTCTTTACCACCTGGACCCCATTTATAGTGACAGAACTATCACTGAATCAGCTGAAGAGGTGATGTTACTGTTCCAGGATATGGAATGGTACCACACCGCGAAATTGACTGGATCTCTAGATATCCTTTAACGTTCCTCTATACTGACGTCGCCTAAATTGTTACTTTCTGAAACCCCTCTGGTCTCATCTTAGCCCGGGTATCTTCACAAGGTATTCAAGATGACTTTGATGTTTTTTGGTTCAAACTGTTTTTTTGTGCATCTTTTCTGTTGAACTATGGCTGTTTACCATAGTTCTGCCTTTGCAACAATTGAGTTGAAGACTGATTTGTCTGTATGTGTTACCTTCAATAAAGAATACATGCTTAAAAAAAAAAGATCAACATGATAAAAAACAGGCCAAAGTATATCGGGGATGCTCTGAGATCCCCCTTTATCAGGGCTTAAGAAATGCTTTGTTGATTGAATACTTATCAGGATTGTGGACTCAAATGTTGACTCAAGCTTGAAATATAATTTATGTCCATAAATAGATAAGTGTTCACTGCCGTATCAGAATCTTCAAATTTCAAAATCTTCAAAGGAGAAAAGCTATACCCAATGTGGACTATTAAAAATAAGAATACTCAGTGCCTCTTCCACACAGGGGTTTTTTTTTGGAAAAGCTTTCTATTGCTTTATTTATTATATACATTTATTTTTAAGAAGGGAAAGCAATTTTGACGATAAAGAACAAGACTCTTCACATGTGGAACCTGATGAAGAAGAGGCAGCAAGTAAAAATAGGGAGCTGGGTCCATTAAGCCCTGCGGTGTCTAATAGCTTCAACTAGGGATGTTGCCAGGCAGCAAGAACACATGCCCAACACTTTTTGTGATGTGCCCCACGTTCTAAAGGCTAGACTGACAGACATTTTTTGGTTTTCTGCAGTTCTGCAGTGACTGTGTCATTAGCACTGCAGTGCCACTTCTGCCCATCTGTCAACAGTTCAGAGCCAATAGAAGGCTTCTCTTACCTTATCCTCAGCTTTGGTCACATGATCCAGCCGATGGGATGGTTTCCCCTCACTTTAAACTGCCACTGCATCTGAGGTATGGTAAGGGGGTTTGTGCTAGGAGAAGGATCTTGGAATGCGGTGGTCTGTACTGGGGTGGGAAGTCTTATACTATGGGGGAGGCTCTGTACTAGGGGTCTTTGACTTAGGGGGGGGGATTCGGGTTTGGGGGATTAGAACTGGCAGGAGGGGGTCATTTTTGGTTGTATTCTTTACACTGTCCTGTGCGTTACTCACTCCTGAACCCTGCACTCTCTGCTTTATGTACTCCTGACTCCTGCACTTTCTGTGTTATACACTCCTGACCTCTAAATTCTGTGCAATAGGAACTCCTAACCACTGCACTCTGTATAATGCATACCCTGTACACTGTGCAATATGCACTCCTGAACCCAGCACTGTGTGTATACACTATTGACCCCTGTACTCTGTGTGATATGCAGTCCTGACCCCTGTATTCCGTGAAATATGCAGTCTTAAAGGCTTTTCCCCATAGTTCTCCTAAGGGTAACGGGAGGACACAAACTAGCGTCCTCCCGTCACCCTAGGCCAGTATACTCGCGATATACTGAGACGCCGCAGCTGAAGCGGATCCTGAAGCGGGATCCGCCCAGCTGCGTGACTGACAGCTGACTCTGCTTATCTAGAGGCAGAGTCAGCTGTACCCGCCCCCTCCTCTGTCCGTTCCGCCATTCAGCGCTGGTGGATCGGAGCGGGGAGGGGGGAATCCAGCCCCTCCCCTGTCACGGGCAGAAAGCCGTGACATGATCGAGAGGTGAGCGAACGCCAGTATGTGTTCGCTCACCTCCCGATCTACTGAGCCGACCTGTGACAGTCTCATTGTCACAGGTCGGCTAGAACTATGAGGTGAATGAAAAGCACTCACCTCATAGTTCTCCTTTAACTTCTCTACTCTGTGCAATACAGACATTTCTGCCTTACCGACAATCTACTATTACTTGGAACTGCCTGACTTTCCCATATTTTCACATGGTAGGCAGAAAACAAAAATCACAAGAAGTGCAAGAACCTCCTGCCTGTGAGAAGGGTTGTGACAAGCTTCTGTGATTTCAGGCATTTTCACATCAGTAGAACCCATAAAAATGCCGACAGTAATTCAAAGCCAGGGGTCAAAAAGGACTGATTGACACAGTTTTGCCCACTCTTTGCCAACTTTTCTAAAAATAAGAAATGAATCCCTTATTTTTGGGATCTGTTATTGGCAAAAGACATGTCAATACCTTCTTTTTTAAGAAGGCTCTTTTGTGCTTTGCACCAGTTTAGCTGAGGGCTTTTTGGTCCCCCTTAAGCCCACTTAACCATGACCTGTCTGATTATAGTTTTAAGTGAAGCTTACACTCAAAAACTCAAAAACAATCACCTATCTGTTAGACCCTACCCCCATGCATAATCACTAGATCTAAACTGTAATGTGGATCTGTTAACTGTGAAAAGTATTGTTAATTGTGGCACTTCATTACAGAGTACAGGGCACTTACAAGCCATCTGCTGCTACTTACGCATTGACAGTTTTCTGCAGTATCTTCATTGGATAAGATCACATATGCAAGCAAAGATATCAAATGGTTTCACTACTAGACTTTTCTATCTGCTGCTGTCAACTACAACCTTTCTTCTGCAGTTTTATTACTGGTTGGCACAGAACATCCTTTGTCATTTTATGATATATGGATTGCCCCTGCTTGGTTTGTTTCAGAATGGCATGTTTGCTTTTCTTGTGCATAGAAAACATAGTTCTTCATCTATTTTGTTCTCTTTGACTGCTTTATTCCCTCTTTGGCTTCTCATTCTTCATTGCTGTTTAAAAGGTTGCTTGTTTGTTGTTTTAGATATTATACATATTAGGTAGAATCCTCAGATATTGTAAAGCTATTGTAATATATTTTAACAATTATCAAAGATCCCTTATTCTTTGAATAAATGAACACAGCCGTAAGAAAAACATATTACAAATTTAAGCTACCAATGCAAGTAATAGTATGTTGAACAAGACACACTTTACGTTGAATGTCTTTTCATGTTGGTCTGCTCATAAAAGCTCTGTAAAAGGCTTGTTTATGCCTTCATGCAAGGCATACTTTTTCTTAGAATGTGATCGTCAGTATTCCCATGTTCGTTATTCCCAATTACCCATTTGTTTTGGTAATTACATTGATCTCCTGATTCAGCAACTAGGACTGGGTTGTTTGACTTTGTTCTCATTAAAGCCTTTTTGCACAAAATGTGTATGATGTCAGAATCAAGACATGGAATAACAAATGATATTTCCTTCACAGTAAAGGATAGCTAAACTTCTTTCTTTTTTTGATTAATTTCATGCCTGACTCAGTCAGAGATTAGGCTCTGACACATTTTATAATTAAATATTGAAATCATAAAGTGCAAGAATGTTTAATTTTTAAAATATGAGTTTTAATTTACCTCATACAGAGAATGGCTCTGGTCACCTGTGGAGATGCATTACACACTACATTGCCTAATGTATGATGCCTGAATAAGGCTGAGCATACAGTAAAAGTAAACTAATGCAATTTACTGAATAGCAGTCAAATATTTATCCAGTTGATGAAGCAGACTTTATGTAAAAAACTGACAATAATTAAGGAAAAGCCTTGCTTATCCTCTTTGGTACTAGAGAGGGCTACATTGTGTAGTTCCCTCTCTCATTGTAAAATCTGTGTGCCTGACAGGTTGGGGTTACAGTGTCCTCTCTTTTAACATATGCTCTTATGCTCTAGCAGATGGCTGATATTTGGTTTATCATATTCATGATTGAACACAAGGCAATGTAGCCCCATCAAACAGAACAGGGAAAGAGCTCATACCATATCATTGAGTTCTAAGGAACATGTGTTTGTTTAAGGCAATTGAAGACCAAGAATATATGCAGAGAAATGTTTGTACACCTCCAGAGCTTCATCTTTTTAGAAATAGAATGTTTGTCGATAAAGCTGGTAAATATTTATATTGTAGGTTATTTAAACACTTGGCACAGTTACTTATTTTACAGTAAGCTTGGAGCAAGCTACTTTATAACTCAGAATTGCTTTATATGCTTAGACATAGTTCTGAGTGGTTTAGGAATTGCAACAAACATGAATAAAAAGCAAGCAATACAGCTTATTTTATACAGACATTGGTTGTTTATTTATGACTCTATCATTATTGTTACACAGAAGTTGAAATGTAGCCTGCTACCAGCACTACTGCATATATATATATATATTTATATATATATTTATATGTATATATTCATACACTTTATCATATTCATGATTGAACACAAGGCAATGTAGCCCCATCAAACAGAACAGGGAAAGAGCTCATACCATATCATTGAGTTCTAAGGAACATGTGTTTGTTTAAGGCAATTGAAGACCAAGAATATATGCAGAGAAATGTTTGTACACCTCCAGAGCTTCATCTTTTTAGAAATAGAATGTTTGTCGATAAAGCTGGTAAATATTTATATTGTAGGTTATTTAAACACTTGGCACAGTTACTTATTTTACAGTAAGCTTGGAGCAAGCTACTTTATAACTCAGAATTGCTTTATATGCTTAGACATAGTTCTGAGTGGTTTAGGAATTGCAACAAACATGAATAAAAAGCAAGCAATACAGCTTATTTTATACAGACATTGGTTGTTTATTTATGACTCTATCATTATTGTTACACAGAAGTTGAAATGTAGCCTGCTACCAGCACTACTGCATATATATATATATATTTATATATATATTTATATGTATATATTCATACACACTATAATAAATATATATGTACATATTTACTTTATTAGGTACCTAACACAGAAAACACCACAAATATAGGCACCCTTGAATTCTCCATATATAAATATAGATCTTTCCGTCACGTGATTTTACTTAAATAGAACCCCCCCATAGCTTTGTTGGTTTGTAGCTGTCCAACTCCATAGGTTAGATGCCCTTGTATATTCCATTATATCTGCATAAGTCATCCATAGCATCCATTGATGACAGCTAGTCTTATCATGGTCTCTTTATCCATAAAATGTTGATAATAAGTGACACATCCCACATATAGTACTGTAATCCACAGTATGTCACACTGTAATCAGATAGTCTGTTATACTCGTATACTTCAAAAGTGAAATGTTAAACAGTGTTTAACTTTAAAGTGTAAGTGAGCTGTTACTGCATTTATGCTTATTGGGCTCCTAAAAGCCATATGCTTACCTGTCCCCACTCTATCAAGACTTTCCCCAGGTAGCATACTCTAATTTGTGCAACCACTTGCAGTTTTCACTGACTTCTCCCAGCAATGCATGTTATATTCTCCATTTATTCTAAAGTAAAGGTAGTTTTGACAGTGAATAGTGATGAGCCGAACACTCCGTGTTCGGTTCGTATTCGAACGGCCGAAAAGTTTGAATACGAACTTGAAGTCAATTCAAGTCAATGGGGGTCGAACGCTCGAAAATTATTGTCCCCTTTAACAGGGCTTATAAAAAAAAACTGTGTAGGGTTCCCCCTAAAAGTCATACCAGGCCCTTAAGGTCTGGTAGGAATATTTAGGAGGGACCCCATGTAACAAAAAACAAAAAAGTGTGGGGTTCCCCCTTAAAATCCCTACCAGGTCCTTAAGGTCTGGTAGGAATTTTAAGGAGGAACCCTACCCCCCAAAATGGGGGGGAAAAACATGGGATCCCCCCTAAAATTCCATACCAGACCCTTGATCCGAGCATAGGCCTGGCATGGCCGGAAAGGGGGGGGGGACGAGCGAGCGCCTCCCCCCTTCCTCCCACACCAGGCCACATGCCCTTTGCACGGGGAGCGTGTCCCCGTGCCGATGGGGACAAGGGCCTTGTCCCCACAACCCTGACCCGGTGGTTGTGGGGGTCTGTGGGAAAGGGGGCTTATTTGCATTGGGGTACCCCTTCAATTAAGGGGGCACCCAGATGCCGCCCCCCTCCCTTGTGAATGAGTAAGGGGTACTTGTACCCCTACCCATTCACTAAAGGGTTAAATAAAATAGTTATTAAAAAGTCCAGACTTTTGATAAAATCCTTTATTTGTAAAAAAACTAAAAACATGTTTTTGACAAGTCTTTTATTTAAAAAAAAAAAAATTGATCCAGGGTCAATCACGGCGTCCAGCGTTGTCCACGACGACGGCGAAATAAAAAATAAAACAATAAAAAATAAAGAGAAATAATAATTTAAAAAACCCGCCGTCCCGTCCACTCCCCGCCGCATAATGGCATTTTGTCAGGTGTCGGCAAAACATGCACAATTGGGCGGAGCTAGCTGTCACAGCTAGCTCCACCCAATTGTGTAGTTTACCGACATCTGATAGGCAGGCCATGATTGGGCAGAGTCATCATGACTTTGCCCAATCCTGGCCCTAATTCAATACTGAGCCCTGATTGGGCAAAGCCGTGCACCTGACCTGTGGTCAGTTGCAAGACTTTAACAAATCAGAGCTTCAGATGGCATTTTGCCTTATGGAATGTCCGCGGTCGAACAAACTGCGAACATCCCATTAAGTTCGGCGTTCGGCGAACGCTCAAACTGCCAATGTTCGATTTGAACTCATGTTCGAATTGAACACTCGGCTCATCCCTAACTGTGAACCATTCCAAGGAATGTTTGTACAGTGCTAAGCAGAATGCTTAGTAAAGTTAATGGCAGAGTGGCAGCAGGTACGTATTTGACTTTTATGGGCTGTTTGTATGTTTTTCTTTTAAATGGGGTCTTTTTTGTAGATTATAGCGTTAAAGTGTATTTCCACTTTTGCTGTAAAATTTGAGAAAGCCTTACTACATGACTGTTATGTGTTGCCATTCTGTCTGTCCCCAAGACAAATGGGAGCAGACTGCATTTCTTTTCATTAACATACAGAGGGGAATTTATCAAAACTGGAGCAGACAAAATTTGGAGCAGTTGCCCAGGGAAACCAATCAGCTTCTCTCTTCAGTTTGTTCAGTTAATATCTGAAAATGAAAGAGAGAAGCTGATTGGTTGCCATGCACAGCTGCTCCAGGTTTTGTCTGCTCCAGTTTTGATAAATTCACCTCAATTAGTACAATAAACTGCACTTACACTTTATGCCATCTCACTGCTTACTTGGCTGGGCAGCTGCTGTATAGTGTTTTGACCATGTAGTGACCACACAGTGGCTGCCATCTTCAACAAAGCTAATTATTTCTTATTGGGAACCTAAACAGTCTCTTACGTGATGGTTGGAACAGAGGCTTCACAAGTGAAATATGCCCATTGTGGTGAACTTTGCCTTCCTGAGTTTGTGAGACACTGAAATTAAGTTGGGAGAAGGTACTTTTGTTCATATGTCATGTTAAATTATTTGGTATGTATTTAAACCTCTGTCTATTTTGTTTTGCAAAGCAAGGGTTTGTGATCAGTGAAAAGGGACCAGACCTCAACAATAAAAATTGTGTCAAATATTCAGAACATTAACAATGTTTAGAGTATTCTCTCTTCTGTCCATATTCACCTTATCTATAGTCTCAGCTGATTAATTGACAACCCAAGATGAAAATATTGAAATCTTCTCTCTAGCTAAGGTTAGCACTGAAATGAAAAATGTTTGGCAAAAAGATCCAATTACATTGCCACAGTTTGTAGTTCTATTTTTTGTGGTTCTTTGACCTCCCTTTTCTATATATTTTTTAGAACCTAACTTTAATTATTTGACTGTGACAATACATATTTGTACACCTGGACTTCTAAAAGTTAAGATGTACAGAAAAGAATCAGTATTTATAAAGGTTTTGAACGGCCCACCGCTAAGCCAATTACATAGACTTTTTGTAGATCTACAATATGTGTGCAGAAGTCAATATTGTAGCATTGCAAAAATAAACTTCAAGGAAAAAAATAGAATTATGGATACAATAACAAGATTGTTCAGGATTTACCTATTTTACTGAATTTTCCTTAGACATTTTTAGGTGATAATATGCCATAAGAATGAATATGGACAGGCTTTAAAACCTCCATTCTTATCTTTTTCAGTCAATTTCAAGCAAACTTTATTTTAACATTTCTGTCTCATGTTACTTCTGCCTTTAGCAAGCTTTCTTACATAGAGATCCACCAACACCGAGCGCAACATACTAGTTCATTTTTTCTTACATTTATGTTCTTAAACATAATACGAAATCCTAATCCAAATCCTAATGAAACTCTCCAGACTATTGCAGGCAAAGATAGTATAGTGATCAAGAAGGTACTTAAGGATAATACTTACTATGCAATCAATGATTTAGATGCTAGAAATATTTTCTATAGGAGTTTGCTATTTTTATTAGAGATAGGTATGATAAAGTACTCAAACTAAATTTAAAGCCATTTTATAATAAACCAAAACCATTGGTTTCATTCTTTTAATTATTGCACAGCATAAACAGATCACTTATTCATCCCTCAGGATACTCTCACTTTAGGAAGTAATTCCCTGAAAGTAAATCTGCCTCTATTAGGCCATTAACATTTTCATACATAAGAAATAAACCTCCAATCATACCGAAAGGACAAATTTTATCCCAAACAACTGGGAACCAGATATTTGTTGTTTAACATGATATGGTTTAGCACTATAGTCATCATACATTACATAAACCATGGGCCTATACTCTATTGAAAGATTTTTTTTTTTTTACTTTGTGTGTACGTAGTGACCCACTAATGACCAAGTTTATTTATCAATGGATTTTATTCACTTAATTCTCAAACATAACTGTTCTACTTTTCCTATTGAATTTTAAATCAAGATTTTTGGAACAGCAATGGGGACCAGGTGTACACTTAGCTTTAATATAGATAGTTTAAAGCCACATTTCTCAACATTTTACCAACAAGGGACCCTTATTATTTTCAGATCCCAGGAAAAAATGAAAAATTATATTATTTACAGCTCACAGGTAAACTAACATGATCAGTAAGCTGTAGATATAATAATAGATAAAAGAATAAGAAATGTGGCATACCTATTTTATTTGATCTTCAGAATGGATCATTTTAAAAAACCCTCTTTGTTAGTCCGATGGTTCAACAGTTCATCCTGTAGGCTGTATTTGCAGTGTTTTCTCCATTTGGTTTTAAAGAGAAGGGCTTTTAAGGAAGTATTCCGCTAATTGTTTGAATATTTTCCTAGTTTAGTCAGTAGGTTAGTGTTACAGTTTAGTTTTTAGTTAGTGTTTAGGGGGCTTTAAGTGTTGGGTGGAGGTTATGGGCCAACTGTAGGGATTATGTTAGGTAATAGGGTTAGGGGCTTAAATGTTAAAGGCTGAGTTAAGTGTTAAGAGTAGAGGGCCGTGAAAGAGTTAAACTCAGTTTAGAGGTCTGGTGTTAAGGCGGTGCTTACAGTGACATTAAACCCTTAGATTTTTTAACATAAACCAATACTGTAATGTGTGCCTTACTGTAATCCATGGTAGTTTCCCTTCTCTTTGCTGCTCTTCCTTTTAAATCCTTATCTCTTCTCATGCTGGGGGAGAACTTCCCTTTGCAGCTGAGTGCCTCTTCCTGTAGTGCTGGCTCAGGTTGTGAACCTACACACAGACACCATGTATCCATTCCAGAGACAGGGCAGTCTGCTGCAAAACAGAAGTTCTGCCCAGCATGAGAATAGATAAGGATTTAAAAGGAAGAGCAGCAAAGAGAAGGGACACAACCATGGATTACAGTAAGGCACACATTACAGTATTGTTTTATGTTAAAAAATCTGAGGGTTTAATGTCACTTTAAGTGTCAAAGTGACCATGGCATACAAAAATAAATGAATCCAAGGGACCCTTCAAAATAAACATTTTAGTCTCATCTTTTTAGGGGGTAATGAGCCAAATCTTCCCTCTCTTGCAGGGAATCAATTGTTAGTTAGTGAAACTATACAGTGGCGGAACTACCGCCGGTGCAGCCGGTGCGGCTGCATCGGGGCTGCACTTGCGACCGGGACCTGGTGTTCCGCCAGTTCGGGGGGGGCCCAGAGAGAAGAGCTTGCCACCCGCAGCTGCTCACGCTGCCCGCTGCTACTCATGCTGCTCGCGGCCCGCAGTGTTTTTTGGAGTCCGTGAGTGGCCCTTGCAGGGTCCGCTACGGCCGCGGTGCACGATAAAGTTGCAAGGAACTAAGTTGGTACGGTCCCGGCTCTGACCCCCCCTCTTCAATTCTGGTATTTGGTACCTTCCTGTATACGTGCAGGAAGGGTTTTTTCTTTTTCGGGGGCGGAGCTTGCTTTTTAGTGGGCGGGAGTGAAGAGCAAGGCAGGAGCGGAGACTGCTGGAGTGGAAAGAAAGGTAAGCAAGCAGATGTCTGGGGCTGGGGGAGACAGCAGCAGATGTCTGGGGTGGGGTGGAGAAGGGGGCATTTTGGGCAGCCAGTAGCTACTACTTTTTTTTTTTTACTTGTCCTGGTGACCCCTAGATGGAAACTCTGAAATGTTACAGTTGTCAGCAGACCTGGGGGGTTAAATCTTCCAATGAAAACACTTGTTCTGGTGACAACTATATTATTAAAATACACATACAATTCATTAAAGAGTCAGTCTGCCTAGGATTAACATTTCAGTTATTACTGGTGTCTAGAGGGTTAAATAAACCTCTGTTTTTTTTGTGATCCCAGTAGATAGATCTCCCTACCATGGTCCCCAGCTCTGTTCTTGGTTCTCCAGCATCTCACTCCTCCTGATAGAATAGGAACAATTCCACCACTTTGTGTGCCTTCTCCATACAATTATATACATTTTAAATCCTACACAAGTGCAACAGCGAGTGGTATCCCGACCCAGGACCAAAACACAGAGATCACATGCATATGTTTTAATGGCACAGATAAGTAAACTGACAGGTATCTAACTAAAAGAACGATCACTGTTGAGTAGGCTGACCCATTTATGAATTTAAATTAGATAAAAAGAAAAATTAAAATACTAGTAGCTACTGCTACTAAAGTAGCTACTACTTTAATGATTACAGCAGTGCTGTCCTTTGCAAAGGTTTCCCAAACCCCAGCGTCAGGTCCCTATTCAGCCTTGGGCCAGGGGTGAATAGGGGCCCAATGCTGGGGTGGGGGTGAGGTAAGCCTTTGCAGAGGACAGCAGCCAGGGGCAGCCTTTGCAGAGGACAGCACTGCTCTGATTACAGATCCCACCACCTCTCCCTGGCGCATGGTGTTTCCGCCGAGGACAGTAGGATAACGTGACTGCTTTCACCTATGTTCTATAGTGTCATTGTTTGTAGCCCTCTATAACTGATGGAATTATTCTGCATTGCTGCATAAAATATTGCTGGGAGTTGTAGTCCTCTATAGTTGGTACAGAATGGTACCAGCTATTGAGGACTACAACTCCCAACAATGCTTTATGCAGGATGGTACCAGCTATAGAGGACTATAACTCCCAGCAATACTTTATACAGCAATGCAGATTGGCAAAGGCTATAAATGGGATTCTGCATTGCCATATAAAGTATTGTTGGGAGTTGTACTCCTCTATAGTATATAACTTATGTGTACTTGTGGAACTAGGCCAGAGACTAGGCAGAGTGTTTTTGATGGTTTTAAATAGGGATGTCCTTCGGGACCGATACAGGGCATTTTGACGAGTACTGGTACTTGCCCAGATACATAGCGCCAAAGCTTTTTTCTGTACCTTGTGCCGGACAGCAGCGGCGAGTCAGCACTGGTCCGGTGGGAGGAGCTCCAGGTGGGGTCCTAATTTAGCTGGCTTGCGACTGCCCAGAGGGCCCCGACACACGCGGCACCTGTGGGCAGTCGCCGGCCAGCTAAATTAGGACCCCAACAAGAGCTCCTCCCACCGGACCATCGCTGACTCGCCGCTGCTCTCCCGCACAGCGCTGACTAAGACCTCACCTGCAAGGCACATCGTGAGGCACCTTCATCAAGCAGAGAGTGAGGGCTTGGGGTGGAGTGGGAAGTTTAGAAGTGGGAGTCAGAACACAAAGAATCTATTGCTTGCAGCGTATTGGGAATGTGTACTGTATATGTGCTACATATACAGTACACACAGCTAATACACTGCAGACAATAGATATACAATTATCCCCTGCTAATTTGAATGGATTACATGATCCATATTTAGCCCTGTACTATGGATCATTTAACCCATTCATGTTAGCAGGGGATAATTGTAAATCTATTGCTGCAGTGTACTCTATATGTAGTACATGTACAGTACACATTCCCAATACACTGCAGGCAATAGATTTACAATTATCCCCGCTAACATGAATAGGTTAAATGATCCCAGAGGCAGATGCATGATCAGATTTGTAGTTTCACAACAGCTGTGTGAAAGCAAATACAAATGTTTTATTGTTCTAAAACAGTCTTAAATTAAAGTTCTTCATAATCATAAAGAAATTGGCCTAAAATCATTAGTCTGTATTGTTTTTTTTTTAAATGTCACCTGTCTCTTTAAGAAAAAGTAGCGGTAATTGGTATCGGCAAGTACATGAGGGGAAGTACTTGTACTTGGTCCTGAAAAAGCGGTATCGGGACATCCCTAGTTTTAAAGGAGAACTATGAGGTGAGTGAAAATCACTCACACTTAAGCCTCATAGTTTTAGCCGACGTGTGACAATGAAACTATTACACGTCGGCTCAATAGATCGGGAAGTGAGCGAACACATACCGTTGCTCGCTCGCTGCTCGATCTATCCCTGCAAAGAGCCGTGACCATCACTCACGGCTCCCTGCAGGGATTCCTCCCCTCTCTGATCCTCCAGCGCTGACTGGCGGAACGGACGGGGGAGGGGGCGGGTACAGCTGGCTCTGCCTCTAGATAGGCAGAGTCAGCTGTCAATCACGCAGCTGGCAGGATCTCGACAGTAATGTCAGGATCCGTCCCGGCTGCGGCGTCTCTGGACATTCTGGAGGAGTTTATTATTTTATGTTCCCGGGACATTTTTAAATGTCCCGGGAACATAAAATAAAACAATTTTTTTTTATAACTCACCTGATCCGATCCACCGACAAGCGCACCATCCCACCTCTCACGCTGCCAGAATATGCATACAGAGCGTGTCGGTAACTATTTAAACCAGCGCGCTGTGTGCAACTTCTGAGAAGATATGCTACTAGCGTAGCGGGGAAGCCGGCTGCGCATTTTGCATCGCTCCCGCTACGCTAATAGCGTATCTTCTCAGAAG
>NW_017307453.1:362837-370844 GCF_000935625.1 Nanorana parkeri | reverse complement strand
GGACGCGGCGGGGGTGGGTGTGGTGGGGGGGGGGGGGGGGGGGCAAAAAAAATCTTGCACAAGGGCCCTTTGTTCCTTAGGTCCGCCACTGAAACTATAGTATTTGTACAAGTACTTATTACTGGAATCCACAAGCCAAAAACTTCCGGCAGCAGACCCCAGAACAAAATATAAATGTATCAGCTATTTTACTTGTTCAGATACCGTGTATTATCTGATATTATCTACATTTCTCTTATACAAATTCAGCTCTCTTTGGTATAAAACAAATGAGTGTGTAAAAACATTTAACCTCTGTCAAAACACATTGCATTAGCAAGGCTATAGAAAATTATGTTTTTTTTTTAACCAACAGACAAGCAAAGTATTATAGTATAGTTAGGGGAACTACTCATGAGGAAATATGTGGCTGACCTTTCTTTTGAAAATGCGAGTTTCTTGATTTTCATGAGGATACTTTGGGTCCAATACTTTGACCTAGCACAACCTATATTTAAGCCAAAAATAGGAAGGCAACTAGCATTTTCACAAGACGGTGAGCAAAGGCAGTCATCATTTTTTTCTTATGACAGGTGACTTTATACTCTAGGCAGATATAAAATACTTAACTCAGCGCAACTCTCTAATAATTCATCATTAAGTGTATTTTTTTCAATTAAAGCAATGCAGCTGCCTACATTTTACCTGATATCAGCCTCTTGCAGTCCCTAAACATCAGGGCTGGAGTTTTAGAGGAAGAACCAATCAGTTCATGTCCTTATAAGAAGCATGCCGGTAAGAAGAGAAAACACAGTGCCATAGAGATGATGTTGCCAGAGGGATGAACTGCTTATCACAGTTCTGCTTATTCTTTCACTGTCCAGTCACAGAATAGGGCTGATTGGGCTCAGAGAAAGTGGTTTGAATAATGGTGGCCATCAGACTGAGGGCATCTAGTGGCAGAAATAAAGTACAACAAGCAAAATCTCTGTAATGAAAGTGAACATTGCACCAAAAGCTGTTTTTTGTTATCTTTTAATGGGTTATTCATTTTTTCCCTAGAGTTGTGGTTTAGTTATAGCAATATCTAGTAGTGATGCACTGATACCGGTATCATAAGTGGTAACCAACATGGTTCCATGAAGGGGCGTTCTTGCCAGACCACTCTATTAACATTGTATGAGGAAGTAAGTATTACATTGGACAAAGGAATACCAGTAGTCGTGGTATATCTGGACTTTGCTAAGGCATTTGACACAGTACCCCACAAACGTTTCATCCATAAACTAAGGTCTATAGGTCTAGATGAAATTGTATGTATATGAGTGGAAAATTAGCTGCAAGAATGGACCAGCAAGCAGGGGTACATGGATAGTTCGCTAATTGGGCAAGGGTTGGGAGTGGTGTGCCCAAGGGTTAGTCCTGGGATCGATCCTGTTCATCTTATTCATCCACAACAAAGAGATTGGCCTAAATAGCTCAATTTTGTTTTTTGCGGATGATACAAAACTCTGCAGAGCATTAAATCCTGAACAAGAGATATTCGCACTACAACAGGACCTAAGCAAAATTGAGGCAGGGGCTAACTGATGGCAAATGTGATTTAATGTTGAAAAATGTAAGGTTATGCACATGGGAGTAAAGAACATGTGTGCAAACTACTACTTGGGGGGTGTTACTTTAGGGAAGTCAGACATAGAAAAAGACCCGGGGGTCCTCATAGACCACATATTTTACAATAGTAACCAATGCCAAGCAGCAGCCAGAAAAGCTAACAAGATACTGGAATGTATTAAAAGAGGAATTGTAGCAAGAGATCAAGGAGTAATACTTCCACTTTATAAATCATTGGTTCAGCCCCATCTTGAGTATGCGGTACAGTTCTGGTCGCCGACTCTCAGGAGGGACGTCCGGGAACTGGAGAGAGTTCAGAAAAGGACTACAAAATTAATTAAAGGGATTGAAGGCCTGAGTAATGAAGATTGCATTCAAAATCTTAGCTTATTCACCTTAAACAAGAGGCGATTAAGAAGGAACCTTATTGCAGTCTTCAAAATCATCAATGGGGACCCCAATATTAGGAACAAACTGTTTAATCCCAAAACTGTATTGAGAACCTTGGGACACAACAGGAGATTAGAAGAGAGAGGGTTCAATCTTAGAATTTGTAGGGGGTATTTCACTGTGAGAGTAGTGAAAGCTTGGAATTCCCTCCCACAGGCAGTGGTATCTGTAGATAACATTGATAAATTCAAGAAACTTCTGGATGAGTTTCTTCTTTCGCTGAATCTACAGGGATATGGGAAGTGTTAGAGTAAGAGTAAGATAAATACACACACACACATTCACTTAGGTGGGCGGGCGAGGGGGCGGGAGGGAGCTGCGGCTGGTCTTCACATGTAAAATCTAGTTACATGTGCAGCTACCGCGAAGGTAAGACCTAGCGCTATGTTCAGGGATGTCTGTAATATAAGACCTACCCCGAACTAGGTCTTATTTTCGGGGTAGGTCTTATATTACAGAAATCACCGAAGATAGCACTAGGTCTTATTTTCGGGGTAGGTCTTACTTTCGGGGAAACACGGTAGGTCGAACTGGATAGACCTTGGTCTGCATTCAACCTTACATACTATGTTACTATGAGTACTGATATTTTTCTTTCGGTACTCGCCGATACCGAATACCGATACCAGAAGTCCCATTAAGGAAGCCAGGTGGTATGTACTGATTTGCTGCCCAGCTTCCTGATTGGGAAGCCAGGCGGCATGTAACGACTCACTCTCTGGATTCCTGATTAGCTGGGAAGCCGGCTCCATGCTCCCTCATGATCAGGTGACGAGGAATCTGGCCAGCTTCCCAACCAATCAGGAAGCTGGGCTGTGAGTCATTACATGCAGCCTGACTCCCTGATTGGCTGGGAAGCCGGCTCCATGCTCCCTCATCACCAGGTGACGAGGATGCATGGAGCCGGCCTTCTGGCCATTCAGGAAGCCGGGCAGGCAGGTAATGACTTGCCGCCCAGCTTCCTGATTAGCCATCTTACCAACCAATCAGGAAGCTGGGCGGTGAGTCATTACCCACCCCCATCTTCCTGATTGGCCGGGAAGTCGGCTCCAAGCTCCCTCTTTAACTGGTGTTGAGGAAGCTTGAAGTTCCGGTATCGGGAACAGTATCGGAGCATTTAGGCGAGTATGAGTAATCACCAAAATACTCTGTATCAGCACCGATACCGATACTAGTAGCGGTATCAGTGCATCCCTAATATCTAGTGTTTAATGTAGCATAAGAGATTATTGTGGATGAAGCTAAATCCATATTCTGAAGACAGTTTATAAGTACTACATCATACAAATGGAATATTAGCCATGTAAGAGGGTATCACCCTGATTTTCATTCATTTGGTATCCATGTCATTATTCTTCTCTCATGCTAACTCCTTCTGACATCTACATAAATGAGGACAGATCATTTAGTCCCACTTGACCAAAAAAAGTCCCATTTAGTCCCACTTGACCAAAAACAAAAAAAAAGTGAAGATGCTTCACTAAAACTTGCTTCTCCAACATGTTTAACTTCTTACTCATTTCCACTGTCTGCAGTCATTTGGCTGTGCACAGACATGCAGGTGTTGCCACGTACCCAAAAGATTTCATATAGTGGAAATGTATAAGAGTTTGGCAGTGCTGGGGAGATAAAGCTTCCAGCAACTACTTTCATGCTTTTTAGCTGATTACTGCAAATCTATATTAAAAAAATCATCATTCAGTCAAGGAATATGTTCCAGACATGCCCAGTATTCCAGTGAATTAGTTCATACCTCTGCAATGGTGGTGTAAGTATACATACTCAAGTTTAGCCTATCAGTTCAATATTTTTGCTAAGCTGTGTCACATACACAAGATATTTTTAAAGGATTTATGTCTCTTGCATTTCATGCTAAATTAGGATTATTTCGTTTTTCTAAAGTCATTTTTTGGTTTTCATCCATGCTCCTCTCTCTCTCCCTCCCTCTCTGTCTCTCTCCCCTTTTCTTTCTCTAAAAAGATCTATATACATTCAAAAATGTAGTTCAACATCAGATAATGCTAGAATTTCAGCAAGGTGAGAGTCCTGGGCATAGCTTGTTACTGACTTTCTGCTTAAAAAATAAAGTATTCCCTTTGATGTGGTAGAAGACACTGACAATC
The DNA here is from genome assembly GCF_000935625.1 of Nanorana parkeri. Lineage (NCBI taxonomy): Eukaryota > Metazoa > Chordata > Amphibia > Anura > Dicroglossidae > Nanorana > Nanorana parkeri. The sequence continues at coordinate 366,678 of NW_017307453.1, read as the reverse complement.
CTTTCAAACCTTCATAATACTTAATGTCTTTTCTAAAAGAAAAAAATATATATTCAGAAAGTATGGATAGTCTCTGATCTAGACTTACCCCTGGGACCTCCATCCGACTCTACTTGCACTGTATCATGGTCATGAATTGTGTGTATTTACCAAAGTTATTGAACTCAAAGTTGATAGAAACTGAGCAAAGTTTACCTTAGCAATAAAATGTATTATCAGTTGCATCTATTCTGAATGAATTTCACTGGTCTCACATGTACAATGCGTTTTTGTTGCATTATCTTGCATTAACAAGCAATGTGATTTTTATTGCAATAAATTTCAGCCTCATCGCTGTAATTAACATTGTCATGCTTATTTAATAGGGCAAACAGCAATGTAAAAGGTTCAGTTACCAATTGCAACTAATCTGCAATTACCTTTCATTTTTTTACTACTCTAAATTAATTAAATGAGAATTTTGACTCAGTTCTAAATGGAAAACTTCATATGTCATCATTCCACTATGTACTGTCTTTTTGAATAATTACTTTGCTATTATGAGCTAGAAAACTCACAAATATTTGATTTTATTGCTTTGTAAAATATTATAGAACTTACTCATCTGTCATTTAGCCTTTTTGCTGTAATATTGTGACTGACTTATCAGGTCATCCTGCTGACACATTGTTGTCTCATGTTCCCTCTATGGTTCTGAGTATGACGGGAGTACGGTAGAACATGATGTTCTTTTACTGATAGGTATTAGAGTATGATAAATTGCTAAGTAACATAGAGGCACCCAACAGAGTCTCTGCCATGACATATCCAGCAGGTTTCAAATAATGCTATGGGGAATCATCATTGAAGGGCAACTTGCTCTGACATGTTCATTCTCCACAGTTTAAAAGACAGCTGTTCTCGCAGGATCTATAAATCAGTTAGATTGCAAAATCAATGGACACAATTTGTTTGCATCACAGTTTTGTTTATAAAAATACTAAAATGATTATAATGTCCTCTGTACATTGTTTTGTGTAGTTCAGCAAAAACTTGTGTGCTCTATTTGTAAGTATTAAAGCCTAGAATCTCTTTCCATTTAACATTAGATTTTACCACTTGAACTTCAAGTACTGTGCTAAATGACTGGTTTAGCCCTTTATTTCTTCCAGTACCATTTTAAATGGAGGCTAGTGTCATTGGATGCTATTGGTCCCAGTGAGGTTAAATTCTGGAACTGCCAGTTGTTTGTTTGTGACAGCCGCGATTCATCTCACCCAAGCAAAAACAATATAAATTGAAATTTGAGCAATTACAAGAATCAAAATTTTAACAATCACAATCCTGTGAAAATGCTGCTATGTTGATTTCTTTTCTATGCAAACCCAGTTTGATATGTTCTTCATTTGTATTCAGAGATCATTTTCTTATGTGTGCATTACAATGTTAAATCAAAGCATGTATTTTTAGTTTTAGCATTCCACTTTTTGCATAAAAAATGTACTTAGAGTCATGTGAAAAAGTAAGTACACCTCATCAAATTGTTAACTTTTTCAACATGTTTGAACGGGCAAAACCTTTGCTCTTCATTCAAATAGTTCCAACAGATAAAGATGATACTACAAATTACACATTAGTTGATATGGTGTATTCATTGAATCCAGGTAGCTCTTTCAACAGGTGGGGCCAAATTGCTTGTATCTACAATTAAAAAGAGTTTACACCAATTTAACCTGCACTAAAGGTGTGTTAAGAAAAAGCCTTTACTGTCCAAAAATAACTTTACAGCAAGATCTCAGTTTGCCATTGTACAGGCAAAGACCAGACCTTCTGGAACAAAGTGATAAAGACTGATAAATTAAAGATATAGTAGCTTGGTCACAGTAACAGTAGACATGTTGCCACAAACTGAAGAAAGTATTTCAGGAAAAGAATCCCATAACTACTTTGAAGCATGGTGATGTTATGGTTTGGGGTTGATATGCTGCTTCACGGCTTTGGCAGTTTGCAATCATCATATCACCTATACATTATGCATCATCTTAAAGTTTTCTTGATGAGAATGGGAGCTCATCTGTCCAAAAGTTGAAGTTAAACCTGAAATAAATCTTTCAACATGATGACGATCTGAAGCACACTAGCAAATCTACTAAAGAATGGCTCAAAAAGAAGAAATATAGGGGTCTATTCACAAAGCTGCCGAGGGCAGCCGAGTGAATGACCGATCAGAAGTGAAGTGAGCCGAACACTGTTCGGCTATTCACTTCAGGCTGGTACGGCTGATTTCAGCCATATATCGGCTGAAAACAGCCGTACATCGGCTTGCTTCGTGTGGATTCGGATTGGCCGAACATGCTCAGCATGTTCGGCTGACCCGAAGTGCAGAAGGAGTTCGACTCAGCCGATCCAACATCTGGATCGGCTGAGCCGAACCTCCGGCAGGCTTCTCACTGCTGTTCGGGATCTTTCAGAATAGCCCGAACAGCAGTGAGAAGCCTGCCGGAGGTTCGGCTCAGCCGATCCAGATGTTGGATCGGCTGAGTCGAACTCCTTCTGCACTTCGGGTCAGCCGAACATGCTGAGCATGTTCGGCCAATCCGAATCCACACGAAGCAAGCCGATGTACGGCTGATTTCAGCCATATATCGGCTGAAAACAGCCGTACATCGGCTTGCTTCGTGTGGATTCGGATTGGCCGAACATGCTCAGCATGTTCGGCTGACCCGAAGTGCAGAAGGAGTTCGACTCAGCCGATCCAACATCTGGATCGGCTGAGCCGAACCTCCGGCAGGCTTCTCACTGCTGTTCGGGATCTTTCAGAATAGCCCGAACAGCAGTGAGAAGCCTGCCGGAGGTTCGGCTCAGCCGATCCAGATGTTGGATCGGCTGAGTCGAACTCCTTCTGCACTTCGGGTCAGCCGAACATGCTGAGCATGTTCGGCCAATCCGAATCCACACGAAGCAAGCCGATGTACGGCTGATTTCAGCCATATATCGGCTGAAAACAGCCGTACATCGGCTTGCTTCGTGTGGATTCGGATTGGCCGAACATGCTCAGCATGTTCGGCTGACCCGAAGTGCAGAAGGAGTTCGACTCAGCCGATCCAACATCTGGATCGGCTGAGCCGAACCTCCGGCAGGCTTCTCACTGCTGTTCGGGATCTTTCAGAATAGCCCGAACAGCAGTGAGAAGCCTGCCGGAGGTTCGGCTCAGCCGATCCAGATGTTGGATCGGCTGAGTCGAACTCCTTCTGCACTTCGGGTCAGCCGAACATGCTGAGCATGTTCGGCCAATCCGAATCCACACGAAGCAAGCCGATGTACGGCTGATTTCAGCCATATATCGGCTGAAATCAGCCGTACCAGCCTGAAGTGAATAGCCGAACAGTGTTCGGCTCACTTCACTTCTGATCGGTCATTCACTCGGCTGCCCTCGGCAGCTTTGTGAATAGACCCCATAGAGTTATGGACTGACCTAGTCATTTGGGGGTTGATGCAAGGAAACCCACAAACATTTTGCAACTATAGGAATTTTTTATGATAAGGGGTCAGAAATGTTGATGTCAGAGAGTTGATGTCAGAGACTGGTAAGCAGTTATACAAAATGCAAAATGCTTACAAGAATACATTTCTGCTAAAGGGGGCAATACCAGCTTTTTATACTAAGGGTGTACTTGTTTTTTTCAACAGTATACCATTGCATCTATTGATATTTTTGTTGAATAAATGATAATTAAAAAGGCAACATTTTCTTGTGTTGTTATCAAGTGTATCACCTATATTTGCAAACATTGTTTAAATAAAAATCTAATCAGGAGCATTTTGTATATGCATTGGTGTACCACTGAGGCATATTAGGGTT
>NW_017307453.1:358838-362826 GCF_000935625.1 Nanorana parkeri | reverse complement strand
GGTGGCAGAACAGTGCTAAAATGTTGTCATCTTATATATGCACACACAACTGCTACACTAACACTCCAGATACATATGATAGGTGCATCGCACACATGTGTAACCCCCTGGGTGCTGTGAATGACTGATTTTTCAATTCCTGGTGATGCCCCACCCTAATATCATATCTCTTGCATGTCATCAGTGCCTTCCAGTCTCATCTGGCTGTTCTCAATTATTGACTTTAACATGGGAAAAGGGTACATTTTTTTTAGCATGTACATGCCCAATTACGGAGCTTATGCCATACTTCATTACTATGTCCAGGAGAGGCAAGTGTTGACAGTACGCTGATCTCGTAACTTTCACCTTTAAGCTGCAGCCACAAGTGACAGGTGTGACTGCAGCTCAAAAGACAGTGTTGCAGTGAGGAGTGGATATGCACCTCTGGGGTGGAATACATGCTACATGGATCCAGGAACAAGTTTTTTTTTTGAGAGCACTCTGGTTGCTGGTGCCCTGGATGTTGCTCCCTCCTGTGGTCCCCTATCCCCATTGGGGTATTATCAATTTCTTGTCCCGGCTCCTCCCTCTGTACTGTACAGTGTCCAGTAAAGTATTGTGAACATCTCCACCTTCCTGAAGAAGACTTCAAGGTGAAACGTGTCGATAATCCAAACCCACCACAATATCTGGACAATTAAAGCAGTGATATTTATGATGGACTTTTCTGCTAAGAAAGTTGAGATCATTTAATGTTAATAGTTTAAAATCATATCTGCGTGTGGGTTTACTGGAGATGTACTAGCCTACCCTATGGAGTGGGAACCAGTTTTAATTTCTGTTTGTATATATGTACATTGTCAGGGTTATTCACAAAAGGGTGAAGCATTTGGAGAAGGCAGGATAAGTGAACAATCTAGGTCAAATAGCTGATTTGGAAAAAATCTCCAGTTCAGCTCACATTTCAGTTCAACTATGTTGCCCTAGATTGTTCACTTCTCCTGCCTTCTCCAAACTCTTAAAACATTTACATTTTAGCTTATATCTGCCGCCACACTAAGTACCTTAAATGCCTAAGTTTGATTATGTGTTAGTCGCAGTGAGGAACACTTCCTAAATCAAATCCCCAATGTATGCAGTGAGTGCACAGTGGAACTCCCTAGCCTTGGGGCCTGTGTGCAATGTATGCACAGCACACATTAGGGACATACCAATAGATCTAATGTTTGCCTGTTCAAATATATTAATTTTCATTGGGTGTACTTAATGTTTCCCATGACTGATTTATATCCTTTTAGTTGGAAGGTTTTGTGAATTATATTTTGAGGTAAATATCTGGGGCTGCACAAATTACACACACGTGCATTTCTTTTATGTTTTTCTTCTTTTTACTTAATTAACTCTGGTACCAAATGAAAGCTCTATCTATCCTAGAAAAACATGTCTGAACCAAGAAAAAAGGTGGAAAGAGGGACAAAGGTTCTAGAACACAAATGGTTAAGTAGTGACGTGAGCATAGTTTACATCTTTAGGGCTTCAGTTTTTTATAGAGATATAGCATTAACCCACCACACTCTCTTTTGTTGGTAATCTGATGATTTGAAAACCTCTTGTTTGTAATTTAAGATAGGAATATCCAAAAGTTCCCAGGCTCACTGCTGTTCCTCATTTTCACATGCAGAAAGCACAAATTTATCATCTGTATTTTACAAAGGAGTTTTCAATGTCACACAGTTTGTTGGAGAGATATAACGATTGAAGATATAAAGATTGATAAAACATGTCTCAGATGGCATCCATCGCTAAATAAAGTAAGAGCAGTTATTAGCCATTGCAAAAAACGGTATACACATCACGTGGTACCAACCCTATCTTTAAAAAAAAGATAAAGGTATATCACGAAAACTAATTTGCAGTATGTTTGAACTCCCTTGCAACTCAGGTCCCAAGACCCCTGGGTAGTGGAACAGGGTACTCAGGGCACAGAGGGGCACAGGTGCCTGCAGGCTGGAGCCAGGAAATAGTCCAATCCTCCAAAGCGACACAGCACATAATGCACTGAACACACGTCCAGATGCAGGTTCGGTGGTGGTAAGATGCAAAGCCAGCAGAGCAGGAACCAGATGGCAGGCAGGACCAGACAGCAGAAGAAGGCGTCGAGGATGTGCAGGCCGAGGTCAAAACCAGGAGGGCTGCAAGGTACAACATGGTAGGCAGAGAATAGTCATGAACGATCCTAAGTCGAAGAACAGGAGAAAGCCAGGGGAATCAGGATAGCCGGGTCAAAAACAAGCAGAACAACAAGCTGGATACTGGCTGCAACATCCAGAAGGCACAGATTAAATAGCGCGTCTGGCGCCTGAACCCGTGGTGCGCGCATGCGCACACGTACTCGTGCACATTCACGCACAGACGCACACCCAGGGCCAGCTCTATGAGTCACACCCTGCGCTTGCGCAGATGCCTGCGGCACACCACCATTCATAGCCCCTCGACGGGTTTCCTGACAGATACATTAATTATAAGAGAGATTTACTTGTAGAATGACCTACCAAAGAAGAAGTCCATGACAAAACCAATAAATGTACAAGGTTTGGATGATAGTATGTGTATTTATTCTTGGTTCAGTGAACTAATCTGAACACCTAGTGAGGCAAAAGGGTATTTTCCCCCTAAGAGGCAGAATGGGTTCTAGTTACTTGACTGTGATTGAAGGACTTTTTTTTTTTTTTAAACCTAAAAAACCCAGCTGTGCATCTGTCAGTACTCTAAGTTCCGAGAGCAGCTTTGCCAAAACCAACAATCAATATCTTAAAAATTCAAATCTGCATAGTGATATGGGAAACAGAGAGAAGTTGCTTCAGAAAAGAGGAAAATACTTTAGGAAGCACATGCATGCACAGCACAAATCAAGATCCTACTGAAATTAGGATAACAAAGATCCCATGTAACATAGGTTAAGGTAAAGCAAGGTGACTTTCTAAATTTTGCAGATGTTTTTATGCTTTCTAGATAGTATTAACAGCTCTATAATTGTCTATAATTGCTCTTTTATGTATTATTTAAATAACATAAGTTGATAAGCATGTACAGGGAAAGCAAGACTTACATTTAGCAAGGAGGTATAAAGGATATAATTAAGGTTCAAAAGTTAGAAGAGTGCAGCTGTAGCCCTATTTTAAGGTAGTTATAAAACCCTTTTGTGAAGAATTTACTGCTACATACATGATATACATATATAAAAGCAAGGTGTCTTATATTTCTGTCAATTCAGTCCTGGATTTACATAGCAGTGGCAGGTGGCACAGTAAGCATGGATACCTCCCTGTTTCCAGTCTGTAACTGAACAGTAAAGGAGAAGCAACAGACAGGTGAGATCATACCTCTACATACTCCTCCTATCAGCAGATCCTTCACACTCCTCACTAATCTGCACACAATTCCTATCAGCATCCCTTGTCAGCCTATGTGTATGTAGCACAACAATTGTTCTGTAGTGCCACCTCTTTTGATCCCACTGAGCTGCTAAACTGATCCCCACCGCCTCTTCTCCCTTGGAGTCCAGCGTTCTAGAGACTGCTGATGTCATCATGTGTAATGTGGGTCCAATGACTTGCATTACATGTGAGGATGCCGAGGGACATTCCACAACTCGTGGAGTGGAGAAAGAGGTAAGTGCCAACCACTGTGGGACTGAGGATCAGGTAATCTGCTTTATTCATTCCCCTAGAGAAAATTGAGCATTTAACCACTGCAGTGCGGGGTAGCCCCACTTCAAGGAAAAGTTTTTTAAATGCCCAGAGTTCATCTTTAATGCTATTATTTCTGATAAGTAATTTTAAATTGATTGCCAGGTGGTACAGAGATCCAGTAAGCATAAGTAGATAGGACCTACACACATTTTTAGAGACATGGGATGGCTCCTAGAATTCTGTCTAATATTTGGAGGCTCTGTCCTTACAAAATTCCATACAGGGATCAAGTTCTCCACTTGATACAGGGGCGT